>NW_004949097.1:4799105-4818242 GCF_000317375.1 Microtus ochrogaster
CATTCATTTTCCCCTAAAATGTAATGATAATTAGATGGGTCATAAAATGCTCGTCTTTTCATTATGAGTGATGAAATGCATTAAAGCTGACAGGGTATTACCTGACAGTAATTAGGTTTTGTCATGAATTAAATTATTTGAAAGCAGACTATCTCCCCAATCATGCAATTTACAGCAAGATTTTTTTTTAATCTGTGCCACAGAAGAGAGAGATAGAAAATAGCAGTTTTTCTCTTCATAATCATATGAATTATTCACAGAAAAAAAAACCATCAAAAAAACCCAGTGCAGATGAAGAGGCTTGCCACTTAATGTGTACAGATGTGATCATCAGTGCTCGCCGACAATGAAATATACAAGTGCACACACGGTGATCTGGTGAACAAGAGGTGGGATTTAATCATCTTCTGCTGACACTTTGTGCAAAACACCATTAACCCCCAGCGAACCCCCTGTTTTCCTGGCTCCCCCCAGCCCCCAAAGTCTCAGCCCCTCCTGTCAAGGAAAAAAGTGGAAGAAGAATGTGCTTTTGTTTACTCAGGAAAGCTAAAGGTTGGATCCAGCCAGGCAAGCACTTTCTTCATTTCCTGAGAGTAAACTACCCACTTTAATTACACATGCTTCAGAAATCCTTGCAAAGGGACAGCCATCGAGACCCACATCTTCTTGGTCCGATTATCTTTTGCCTGCCCCTTGTCTCTGCAACTTATCATAGATAGGATGAGAGAATTTAACTCAATCCATTCCACATACTCTGACACTTAAAAGAAAATTAAAAAAAAAAAAAGGTATACTATCTTTTCCTGGACTCTTATATTATGACTGCTTTATGAGGGGAATGGTGAGGGGTGTGTGTGACAGAATGGGGGAAGGGGTTTTCAAGGGGGTAATCAGATATATGCTACTTACCTTTCCTCAAAAGAGATCTTGCACAAGAAAACAGTGTATGTATGTGCCTGTTCCTAAATATGTCTTCAAGTTTTCAGCCGTCTCTTTCTGCAAAACACACCTCACAGATAACTTTTGTGTAAGGGTGTTCAGTAGTGGTTTCTGTAGTGTCCCAGAGATGCTTCTGTTGGGGTCGCAGTCTTTTTTTTTTTTTTTTTGAAAGGGTATCAGACAGGTTGTTGCTGTGAGTAGGCAGAAGACAGCACCCCCTCTAGAAGTCCAGGTTCAGTCAAAGGTGTCAGTCAAGGGAGGGATGACGTTGACCAGGCCCCCTGCTCACACAGTCCCACCATCACGCCTGGAGATGCAGCCACACAAATGGAGGAGGCTCTCGCTTCCGCCTTCCTTGGTTTTTCTGGCGTGCTTTTCTCTCTCTTACTTTCTTCCCGAACTGCATACAAACCCTGAGTGGACCAGAGCGGCTCCTCCAGTATTTAAACACCTAGCCAGGTCCCTAGTTAGCAGCTTCCTTCAGCTCATCCAAGAAGCTGACAAGTACTGTTAAAGGAGGCTGTACATGCTGCTCTAATGGACCTCATTAAGTTCTACTTACAGATGTTCTCTTAACATAATTGATCTGCGGTGAGTTGAGAGGACTGCAACTTATTCCCTAGCCCCCAATTATGGTTGGGTAATTAGATCCCCAACCTCCAATTTTTCACATTCACCCTTCTAACATTCCAAAATATCAAAGTATGTCTCTCTCCAAAGCTCCCCCTTACCGGACTCCACTCTCCTCACTGTATTGACAGTTAGATGTGCTCTAACCTTTGTAGTGACGCCAATTTTAATGGTGCATTCAGACCATTGACAGAGCGGTGTTTCTCCCCCAGCCTCTCTCCTCTCCTCTCTATGCGCCATCCCCTCCCACTCCCTTAACCCTCAGAAACAAAAGGGTAAAAAAAAAAGAATCCTCTAACTTGTATAGTTTGTACTTTTGATAAAAGGTTCGGGTGATGAGCCCTGGCATGGCCGCTTCCTTTCTAATGTCTTTTTATCTGTATTAATTCCTCAGATGAAAACTTTAAGGAACAATGAAGGAGAGAGGTGCCGCTCTGAACCGGTGAGAAGAAAAAAATTACACGGCACACCTGGGACAGATGAAGCCAAACTAGTGCTTTTATAATGCCAATCAGCGCGGCTGTTAGCATCCCTCTAATTAGGAAAGCAGCCTAAAACAGAGCGCACTTGGGGAAATGGTAATGTTATGGTTTTGCACTTAAAAGGAGCACATTTCCTGCGCTGTAAGGATCTGGGATTGGGGCTGACAAGTCCTTTAATTAATGGCAGGATTCCCTGTGTGTGCAAGTGTGTGTGCTTGTTTTAATTCATAAAAGTGGACAAAGGGTGCTAGGAAAGGGGGGGGTGCTGTGGGAAGGGAGGGGAGAACCCATTAGTTTGAAGATGAGCAGAGTTCATAGCTACAATCATTTTTTTTTCCCTTTTTTAAATCCCCAAAGGACTAAGGTGCAGAACTGGAGTGAGCAGCTCCCCCCTCACCCCACCGAATTTGAATGCTGGGATGAATAGCTTAAGACCACAGGCAAACAGAGTTTTAGATAACTCATTTCTCAAGTGGACCGCTCTTGTCTCTCCTACAGCCCTTCCCACTGTCTCCTTGGGTAGTGTTCTCCACAGTTCACCTGGGCTCCTGGGTAGAGTTCCCTACTCAGGAGGGTCTAGACTTCTCTTTCATTTTCCAATATGGAAGACATATGTGGTGTCAATTATTCCAGGATCCAGAACACGCCTCTTTCTTGTTAAATGTGAACAAGTATCCTGAGGAAAAAAAAGTGTTAGTATTTGTTTTTTGGAGGGCTTTGAAATATCACTTTGAAGCTGGAAGCATTAGGTTGGCACAAGGTTTTAAATGGCTTTTGAATGCTCAGGAGAAATTTGCCAATAAGTCCAAAACCTGTTTCAATATTTGCCCTCTCCTGCCCTCTGCAGGGATTCACCAATAGGCAAGCAAGGGTCCTTGGCACAGTAGGTTCCTACTAGGTGGGCTATTTAAAAGGGAAATGCATTTAAGATTCATTTCCATCTTATCTAGTTTATAATTTATCCTTTCAAAAATAAATTCCAAAGATTCTTTTGCCATCTCACACATACCAGCAAGTAGCCTAAAAGTTGGAACGGTCACCAGAACTACAGTGATGGGTAAAACAAATTTATCTTCCATAAGTTTAGTGCTTGACTTGGGACTCTGTGAAAAACAAACAAACAAACAAACAAACAAAAAAACCAAAAAACAAAAAACTTAAATTTGTCTTCATAACAACAGAGTAGTTTTGTATTAGTGTTTTTATTTTTTATTTATATTTTACACCTTTGACATCTTAAGAACAAATGTAAGGAGGGTCTTGGCAGGCCTTGGAAAGACAAGATGGTTAAGCAGTATCTTAAAGAGGTAGAAAGTGAAACCGCATAGTCTAATGGTTGACATCTCAATAAAATGAGAAGAGAAAGAAAGCCCCACATTTTATTTATATTTTATTAGAGGTTGTTTCTGCAGAGTTTGAAACACAATAAATGCCATTCTGTTAGCAGCCATTTCTAAAGAGAATGTTCATCACTTTAAAATGAATTGCTTCCCCCAACATAGTGTCCACTCTATCTCTCCTCACGCTCTTTCAAGCGGCCGAGAAATTGGAGATATTTTACATGCCTTTGTATGACTCATTTAACTATTAAACAATCAGATGTAACTTTAATTCACTGAAACCCCTTACAATGGGATAGACATCCATCCATCCATTTATCTATCCATCCATCCATCTTTCCAAACATACATACATACAAATATACACACATACACACATGCACATTATACACTTACATACACAGTGTATGCACATATGTTTATTTGCTTAAAAGGACAATGGATAATTTGAGAAGAAAATGCAGCTGAGATCCTATTTACAGGATCTAGCCTGGGGAATATGCTTCAGAAGAAAAACTGACTATTATGCTAAGAACTACTTTGTCTTATAAGAAAGCAAAGAGCAAAAGCACATGATCTTCCCGGAGGGCTTGGGATGTCTCTCTCTCTCTCAGAGTCACTCCGTTGAAGCAAATTACTCACATCCTAAAATAATCCTGCACAACAAAAGAGAGACTTTTTAAAAAGCAGTCAATATTCAAAATGGCATACCAAAATATTTGTGAATTCTTCCAACACATGGATGTTGCAAGAGACTTGATCTGGTGTAAAACCAACTAAGAGATGGATGTCGATGTCGTTACTCAGCTACTTCCAGAGCAACTTTTGTAAGTAGTTTGCATCAATAGAACAAAAGAAATCTTATCTTTTGCTGCAAAAGATAAGTGGAGGTGTCTTTGAGAATCTAGGCCAACATTTATGCTGATCTTTTCAAAAAATAAACAAACAAAACAAAACCAAAAACCAAAAAAACCAAAGCACTTGTCATCTCTTCATATTTCAGAGGCAAAATCGAATGCGTTTATCTTGGTTGAATTCTTTGGAGGTTGGGTGTATACAACGTGAAAGCCATGACACTTGATTTACAATCCACCGACTGCTCTTCTGTGAGTCTGGAGTGTGCTCGGAAAGTTTACATTCGTGTGTGGCTGACAGCCAGGTCTGGTACAGGGAAGTAGCCAGAAAACTGGTTAGGGCCAAGCGAGGTCTGTTCTGTCTATTTCTCTCAAGTACTTTGACTTTCAAAGCATTTACCATGTCTAATTCTCTTCTCCTGAGCCCCAACTCTGGGATTCCGATCCAAGAAATAGGTAGAAGGATTCCAATCAATGTTAAAACATGATTTTCTCTGTTGGTTAGGTCCCCTGAACCCATGAAGAACAGATCAAATGTTAGTGATAAGGTACAAAAAGCAGCTCTTATGGTCTCTAGCTTCTAGAAGTTTCTTGGGAATTGCTAACAATTAGTGCCCTACTCAGAAAAGGTAAACTTCTTAGCTAAGGCTCGTTCATCATGTTGTTGGTCTTCCTACTTCGCAGACTTCAGGAAAATTTTGTGAGTATCAGTGTAAGATAATTATATTCTGGATTTTCCACTAGACTAAACACCCCAAGAATTCAAATTTTATCTAATTTCACACGGAAATAGATGGCATGTTTTGCTCACAATAGATATTTATTAAATGGGGATCCATTGATTTGAATTAAACAGGGAAGTCAGTCTTAAACCCAATGTTTACAATGTTAATCTAAATTGTTGATAAAAAGAAAATCTGATGATCATGCTACTTAGTATTATTTGTTTTCACCATGTGTATACATTAAGATTTCTATAACATAGTGTAAAGCTTTATTTTGTCATCTGTCCTCATGGATACCCCATAAGTTGTTAGAGTCCCACTCTGGCTCAGCATTTGTAGCGCTGACTCAGAGCCTAGCACATAGTGAGTATCTCATAACTGTTTGCTACAGGAAGGACTAAATGGAAAAAAAAATAACACATGATTGGAAAGATGCAAAGAACAGTTGGTCAAAACAAAATCATTTTTAAAACCACTAGCTCTCTGAGACAATAAAGATGGAAAAATTGAGGCCAGTGTATTTTTTGACACTAACTAGAATTATGACACATCCCTGGAATATACATAAATATTGAGATTTCTGTAATGTTTGTGGTGGTAAACATGTTTAGGCAGCTGTGATATGTTATTCACTCACCCCTCATATCTGACATCAAATTTCCTTGAGAGTCTATAATGAAGAAACCTTTAGATAATATTTGATAGGAAAATAGCTGTTTCTAATTATGCCTTAAAATACCCAAGAAAGCATTAAAAAGATGAAATATGGCAAACTCTAAGAAATAAAATTAAAATGAGGCTTGAGTCTAGGCAGACCATTCCTTAAGCCACAGGTAGAACAAATTCCTGGGTATTACCAGTTTTGACCATACGACAGGTAGCATGACTAGGAAGACATCTTAGTTTCTTACACTATGAGTCTATATCAGAGTATGTCAGCTGAAGAAGGAATCCATTTGTTGGAGCTTTTAAGGTTTTTTTTTTCCACATTTTGATTAACTAACTAACTAATTAATTAATTTTATGGAGGTCATAGGACTTTTAGGAGCAAACTGAAGTTTATTGCTCTCTGTATCCAAGGGCAGCATACTGTGGAGGTCAGTAGTGTAGCATCCAGTCATTTGCAATGAGGAACAGGTTTGCACAAATCAATGAGAAATGGCAAATATCGTGGGAAGAGAGAGCAAAGAAATGCCAATTTAAAGGCTCAGAGAAAGAGGGTAATTTATGTTTGTTTTTATTTATTTATTTTTGAAATGAAGACTTATTGGGTAGCTTTGAGTGGTCCAGAATTGGCTATGTGGACCAGGCTGGCCTGCTCACTGACATCTGGCTGCTTTTGCCAGCGCTGGGATTAAAGGTGTGCAACTCCACGCTCACTTGAAACTGATTCTGAGGAGGCTCAGGAGAACCTGTTTGTTTTGTTCATGCAGGGAGTGCAAGCAGAAAGAGCGTCCTTGAAGCAGAATTGTCTTTGGGTGGGGAACAAAGTAAGATGTGATGGAGAGACAATTCGGGTAAAGAACAGCCTTGTCGAACCAAGATCACAACCAGAAAAGGAAAGCTACTTCTTCAGACTTGCTGCCATCACAAGAGCAGTCTGATGTGTGACGTGGTAAGGACACTCCCTGTGCTGGACAAAGGAAAAGGGGGGTGAAAATAGATTGTTGAAACCTGTGAGACAGGCATGGTAACTAACAATAGGGTAGACAATATCTTTTCTGGTTGACCTGCGTATATGGATTTGACTGTGTACGAGAGTTTGCGTATATGGATTTGACTGTGTACGAGAGTTTGCGTACACATGTGTACCACATGAATGCAGTGCCCATGGAAGCCAGAAATGGTGTTAGATCTCCTGGAACCGGAGTTATGGGTGATGAGCTGCCATGTGGGTGCTGGGAACTGAACTAAGGTTCCTTCAAGAGCTCCTAAAGCATCACTGATCCTACCTCCTTCTCTTCCTCTTTCCTTCCCTCTTTCTATTTTGCTGGGACGTTACTAGGAAGAGGTAAGTGGTGCTTTACCACTAAAGTACATCCTTAGGGATCTCTTTAGGTAACACACCTGTATGTAGAGTGACTCCCTGTATCCTTCCCCTCCCCCCCAGCTCTTAACTTTCTTCTGTCACAAAACAGCATGCTTCAAAAGTCTCTGTCTTCCCCTCATGGTTAAGTGGAGTCTTGTGTTAGATCTAATGACCTAACTAGAATTTGTGAGCTATTCAAAATACTATATTCAAATAGAAATTATGACTGGACCTTGTTTTCTATAAAAGACTCTTTAATGATATTTTTTTCTTTTTTTTTTCTCACTTCCCCCCATTTAATGCTTCTTGTGCTGAGTGTGATACTTTTGTGGATTAGGAGACTTAAGGTTAACATTTTCAGGTCTGAGCACTTAGTAATTAGTTATCAAATTTATATTTTCTGATTCAAATTGTATATTTGCTTAATTTTGGAGTTACTTTATGGTTTTCAGAAAATGATACTCATGTCCTATTTTTCTTCCATTCAACTCTTTAATGTGGAATTATCCCACTTAAATACATTGGTATCTGAAAATGTTATGTTTGTAACATTTAGTTGACAGGATGGATTTTAAACTGATCTTTTTTGAGATAGGGTCTATTTGTGTAGCCCTGACTCATTTGGTGCTTGCAATTCTCTCACTCATTGTGTGTGTATGTATAAGCATGTAATTTGTACGTGTGTGTGAGCATGGGATTGTATATGGGTGTGTATGTGCCTGTGTGTGCATGGCAGTGTGTTGGGATAAAACTTAGGGTGTCAGGTATTGCTAGGCAAGTGCTCTAACACTGAACTAAACTGGAAGACCCACAGCACACATTTTAAAAAATGTGTTTTTTTATAGAATTTGAAGCTCATGATTATATTGCCAAAACAAGGAGCTTCTCTTAGAACCCATTTACCCAGTTTCATTTATCATTTATGTGTTGCCCCAACTATTTTACTATTTGCTGTATCTATTTGTTTATGCACACTTGCATATTTTTCTTGAAATATTTAAAAATACATTGGAGACATTGTGCCCCTTACCCTTAAATATTTCATCATGTCTGTCTAGGAAAGCAAAATTAAAAACTAAACCTTTTTAATCTTTTAAATAATAAAATCCATCATTGAAATCTAGAAAATTTAGCTTAGGAAAAGTATTAACTAATATAATGTACATATACAAATTTCATTCATAATGCCGTTAAGTTTCTTTTGAATTCATATGCTCGTCTTTCCGTAGAGGACACAATTCAGGATTGTGCCTTATATTTTGCTGTCCTAATTAACTTCAGTTGTCTTATTGACTTACCTAGGAAAGGGGAACATCAACCGAGGAACTACTTCAATCAGTTTTACTTTTCTCTCTTTCTACTGAAAATAATTTTCTTTGCACATAATATATCCTGATTATGATTTCGCTCCTTCCAGTTCTTTCCTGCCTCTATCCCATCCAGATCCATGAGACAGAGACTTTCTGTCTCTCATTAGAAAAAAAAAACAGGCTTCTATGGTATAATAGAAGAAAATAAAATATTGTAAAATCAAAAAATAACACCTTGGAAGCAGACAAAACAAATACAAGGAAATGAACCTATGAGATGGTGCAAGACATAGAAATCTACTCTTTCATATGCTCAGGAATCCCGTAAAAACACTTAACTGGAAGGTATAACATATACACAGAGGACTTTATGTAGACCACAGGTTCTGACCAGACTTTGGTAGGCCAACAGTGGAATGGGGGCACATCTTTCATGGACTGGCAGACTCTAAGGATGTCAGCTTTGGAAGAGGGGGCACAGGTCAGCCATGGAAGAAAAGGCACAAATTCAACAACCTGGTACCTCCAGGCATGGCTGGCCCTGTAGAGACCAGTCAAGGAACTGTGCAGCACAGCTCCCCCCTCCTGACTCTCCAGGGCCCGTTTGTCCCTGCAGAATCCAGCAATGGAAGAGGGTGCACAGGTTTCCCCTGGCTCCCTGTAGCCTGTTCGTCCTTGGGAAGGCAGGCTGAGGTGCAGGCCCTGTGTATGCTGCCTTAGCCTGTGAGTTCATATGTGCTTTGATTGTGCTAATTTAGAGAGTCTTGTTTTCTTGTCCTCCTCCCCCTCTGGCTCTTACACTCTTTCTGGCTTCTCCTCTTCAGCGTTCTCTGAGCTCTAAGGAGAGGAATTCATGGAGACATTCTGTTTATGGCTGAGTTTCCTAACATCTCACATTGTCTGCATCATGTTTGACTGTGGGTCTCTGCATTTGTTCTCATCTGCTGCAGAAGAAAGCATCTCTGATGATGGCTTCAAGGCTCTGATTTGTGAGTACAGCAGAATGGCATTAGGAATCATTTTATTGCTATATATATATATATATATATATATATATATATATATATATATATATATTTGTAAGCACAGTAGTGTGTTGTGAGAGGCTGCTTGTTCGTTTCCTGGCCTCCCATACTACCAAAATAATCAAACAGAAACCATATTATTTGCAATACTGTTTGGCCAAAAAATTAAGCATATTTCTGGCTAACTCATATTTGAAACTAACCCATCTCTATTAATCTGTATATCGCCACGTGGCTGTGGCATACTGGGTAAAGTTCTGTCCAACATGGGGTGGGCTACATGGCTTCTTTCTCACTCTGCCTTCTTCCTCTCAGCATTTAATTTAGTTTTCCTTGCCTACCTATATTCTGCCCTGTGCAGGCCTAAGACAGTTTCTTTATTAGCCAATGGTATTCACAGCCTACAGAGGGGAATCCTACACCAGTAATGTCTGCTTTAACCCAAGATTCCTTGGTTTTGTGGTTTCAGGTTCTTAGTCACCTGAGCAGTATCTGATATGACACTTGTGGAGTGGGCTCAAAGTCATGTCCATTCATTTAGAGATTACAGATTTGCTCTTAAACACAAGCCACCCCAATATTTTGGTGATCTGAGAAACAGCTTCCCATGTTTACAGACAAGCTGTCCCTTGATATTTGTTAACCCACAATCACATTCTATCATTTTTTTTCCACACTTCTCATTTTCTTGCCTTAGGTCAGTGCTGACTTTTTTTAAATAAAGTTTTATTGGCAGACCATCATGCCCATTCAGTCGCATACTGTCTCTCCATAGCAGCAGTGGGCAGAGTAGCTGGAATGGGGCACTACTATCCACAAAGTTGAGATATTTTGCATGTGAGTGTTCACACTCATATGGAGAATCAAAGTTGATACTGTGTGTCTTCCTCCATCCCTCTGTCCTTTAACTGTTGAGGCAGATTTTCTCAGTTGAGAAACTCTGCCAATTGGCTAATCGAGCCAGTCATCTTGTCCTGTGCTTGCCTCAAGGAACCCCTGCCTCTCCCTCGAGTGTTCCTCCATGCCTGCGTGGCTTTGATGTGGGTTCTGGGGATCCACCCTTTGGTCACACTACTTCTGGCGAGTGCTTCATCCACTGAACCATCTCCCTGGCGCTGAGTGTCGAGCGAGCCTTCATATTGACTTTTGGCAGCTGCAAATGAGCTAGTTCATAATCTCCTTCAGCTCTCCCTTTCCTACTTCCTCTTGTCCTTCACACCCATTGGCCCATCATTTTCAAGAAGTCTTGTTCTAAATGCCATGCGGGGTTTTTCAAAACTCTGAAGTATGTTTTGGGTCCACAGAGGGACTTCAAACAGAAGTTTTCCTCTACCTTGGATCCCTGACCATCAAAGTAAGTTTTCTGTGTCCTGAACTAAGTCTTTCACTTCCTCAAGGTTAATCTTGATGTGAATAGAATACCACATGGATTTGTCGGACAGAATTTTCTTGAGTGATGGAAGTGCTCCTCCCTGGCCTGTCCAATACTCCAGCCTCTAGCCACATGCGAAAGTATAATTTTATTAATTTTAATGAATTTAAATTTAATAGTCATGCTTGACTAATGGCCATCATGTAATGATAATGTGGTAGAAGGGAGAATTCATTTTATAATCAGTATTCATTTTATATTTCGGGAATTGTTTTCATGGCAGGTCAATAAGAGTGGGGTGCAGAGGAAATTAGGCACTTTTATTTTTGTTGTTCAGACCTATAATTCCAGCTCTTTAGGAAGCTAAAGCAGGAGGGATCATAAGTTCAAAGCCATCTTTAGCCATATGGTAAGATAAAGGCCAGCAGCTTAATACAATCCTGTTTAAAAAAAACAAAAGCCAAGAACCAAGCAACTAAAACCAAAAACTAAAAAAGAAAAGAAAATTGAGAAGGAGAAAGACAAGAAAGGCTGGGCTATAACTACGTGCACAGCGGGAGCATTGCTAGCACTCAGGAGTTCCTGAGTTCGATCCCCAGTCCTGGGGCAGAGGGCAGGACAGTGGAAATTCTTGTCAGACTCTCAGAGATGTAAACATTCCTTACACCTGGAGTATCTTGGGTCTAGATTTGTCTTCTACTACAGCTGTTTTGTGTGCCTTTTAGTCTGTTCTAAAGAACTTCCGTTTGCCCCTGTTTCTCTGTCCTTCTGTGTCTCTTTAGGAGACAGGATCACTGTATCTGTGGAACGCCTCACTTAGCAGAGCGGTGACACTTAAACTGTGACCTCTTGCTTCCTCCCTTCTCCACATGCAGGCACTGCCTGCCTTCACTTCCTGTAGGATGCGATGCTAGTGCATGATAGGCAAAAGCTTTACCAACTGAGCCCCAGATCCACGGGTACCCCTCGCCCCTTTTATCTGACAGCTATGGCAGATTTCCTGTACCATCAACTGACCCACACGAACGCTCCTCTCCGAGATCAAACTTCCAGCATTTCAAGGTCGTAAACTGCCCAACATTTCTTTTGCATTCCTCTTGGCGACAGACCATATGCTGGGCACCTGGTCGGTATTTGATAAATATTTATTGCATGGATAACTAAAGAAGTTTACATCAGGGAGCAGGATAAGAAGGCAGATGGCAGTCACATGATTAAGGCTCCACTTCTTCCTGCCAGAACTGAGAGTATATTCGGGTGATTTTTCCATAAGGTTCCAAACAAGTTTCTGTGAATTGCACTATACAGTCAGGATGCCTAGGAAGGAGAGAATGAGTTTTTAGAAATCGAAGTGTGAATGTCCACTGTTCTCTTTGCACACTCTCTCTGATTTTGTCCAGTCCAAAGCACATCTAAGCAGAACAGAAGTCCAGGGTGAAATTGTAAGCTTTCTCTCATGTGTAAGGAAGCCACATGGTGGCTCCCACTGCTAGTGATTTCAGATCGTCTCACAGTTCTGATTTGACATTTTACAACTCCTCAAAATGGTTACTTATGCTTATTTGTAGATTATGTCTACTTAGACTGCTAGTTGGGGCAGCTACCCCTAAATAGTAGGGTCAGGGCAAGCAAATCCCAATAATATCAAATGATAAACAAACAAAACATTACATAAATAGCACAAAGCATGCAACATACTGCTAATGATTTTAAATCATGCTAGCAGATAAATCCTCCTGAACATCATGTAAAATTCTTCATCAATTTGAAAAGATGTGGCTTTTTTTAAAAAAAGATAATCATTGTCACTAACACTTTTGGAAATAGGCAACAATGTCAAGAATTTGTTTATACATATGGAATGTATTTTAGATGTAGCAGCCAGGAAAATCTCATTACTGTAGACCTCACTTGAAGATCTCTGAGGTCCCTTCCAGCTTTAAATGCTGAATATAATTCAGAATTTATGATAATTTGAACTAGGCCAGGCTGAAATTTACTTTTGTATGATCTATGAAGCGAGGATTTGGTAATGGTGTAAACAAGATTGCTCGAGGCTTTTAGCCAAGCTGTTCTTAAAGATTTTTAACACATTGTGTGATACTAATGGGGCTAATTTCAAAAGATCCCTGCCCATTCGTTCGAGCAAGAAATACAAGTCTGTTAGTTAGAAGTACTTTTTATTAGCAGCTTAATTTCTCGTGTGTGTTTGAAAATAATACATCTGCATGTTTATTAATACCTGTGGTTTACTTTGTTTTTGTTTCAGATTGGTTTCTCTAATAGGAGAAAACATGTTCACATGGTCTTCCTGTAATTAGAAACGAGTATTTTTGAAATAAAATTGTATATGTTCCCCTTTTTACTTCTTACTTTCTTGATATATTTAAATATATATTACTAGACACCGATATTATTTCAGTGCTAAGCTGCATGGAAGTAGGTTGTTGTGGCTATCAAGTTACTCTTTGGTGAATAAGAAGATTTTCGAAGCTTCTGAAATGTGATTTTAATTTTAAGATCCATTTACAGTTTTTCAAGAATGCAATAAGTAGCATAAAAACTGTAAGCATGGAGGCCGGGGAGTTGGTTCAGCAGAGAACTCACTGCCCTTGCAGAGGACTCAAGTTAAGTTTCCAGCACCCATATCAGGCTTCATAACCATTAGTAGTTCCAGTTCTAAGGGATCTGATGCCCTTTCTGACCTTAGGGGCTCCTGCATATATGTAGTATATATAATGTGCTCAGACACACTCATATACACTGAAAGTAAAATAAATATATATTTTTTTAAAAAATAGAATTTACCATAATTGGTTTGTTCCTGTGTGTTCTTTATTTTCTCTGACATAGTGTCATTGTAATTTAGGTTTATAGACATTAAAACAATTTTCTGTTTCTACCAAAGCTGAAAAATGTTCTTTAGTGTCCCATGAAATTGGAATTTGACTTCTGGCAACAGGGTTTCACAATTTGATTTGTTTACAAATAGCAAAAAAAAAAAATTAGTAAAGGCATGCATATAGACTACTCATTCTTCAGTTTAGAAAACCCCATATGACAAACATTTATTTTGGAAGATCTTATTTATGGTTTGAAATAAAAAAAACACTATAATCATTAAATTAAAATAATGAAAGAAAAAAAATTAAATTGTTTCTACCAAAAGGTATCAATTAAAAACATCCGTAGGTCCTTCTCTGAATGCACTTTTTTTTTTTAATAATTTCATGTTATCTTGTAGGCTTAGAGTGGAGGTCCTTAGTATATTCTTCTCTGTGTTCTACTTACTGGCTGTGCTCCTCCTGATATACAAAGACCAATTCCTATGATAATAAAAAAACAAAACTTACTGTCATGGGAATCTGTCTATTTAAATATATATTTTATTGAAGTTATCAGTTAAATTAACATTTATTGAGTGGATAATATACTGATTGTTTTAGGTTTTCTATATGATTTTTTTTAATGTTATTTATATGTGTGTGCTCCTTGTAGGTGATCACAGTGTCCTGAAGAGGGCATTCAATCCTCAGAGCTTGAGGCATGCATAGTTGTAAGCTGCTACTTATGGGCACTGGAGACTTAACTCTGATCCTCCAGAAAAGCAGCAATCACTCCCAGCTGCTGAGCCATCTCTCCAGCTATCTCCATTTTGTCTTAATCCTCACCAGCTCTAACACTTTAAATACTATAATGGCTTTATTTAATAGGTGGGAAATTTGAGGCCTTAAGAGAGAATAACCTCTGTAGGATATTTTGTCAATACTCATCAGTATGCAGCAGAGAGACCATTTGAATAGACCGTCTTTCTCTAAAACCTGCATCCTGCCTTCCTAAATAAGTATTTTCATTTATTTTCTCAGGTGGTCACTCAAACTAATTATTTTAAAGTCTTAAATCTCTTCACATATTGACTATGCATTGGTCATAAATGTTACTAACATTGAGATTGTTTAAAAGTCTGGAATTATTACCATTCAAGCAGTAAGGAATATAATCCCAGAGCACACAAATTCTGACTGTTGGGATTAAAAAAGAATTCAATATTACTGTCAGATAATTTTGCTTACTGATTTAAATGAGTACTTCTATCATTCCATCGGGTGCTATATAGTTCTCTTGTTCCTTCTGTTTTTGTTAATTTTGTTTTAGTTGATAGATGAAAATTAGAACTAGATATGGAATGGATACCATGTAATGTTTCCAGGCAATAATACATGGCACTTGTCTAAATCAAAGGAGGACTTTTTAGCTTTCTCCATCTTTTCCCAGTGTTACATTCTACACAAGAATATTTTTATGCTATATATCTCCTCTTTGTGATTCTTATAAGACTTAATCTTAAATAGGGATAAACAATGATGGGTTTCTTTTTCTCTACATACGTTATTGTACTGTGCTATTAACTATGCACCATCTACTCTTTTACTCTCTTGCTGGTTTGCCCAATTCCCCACACACTCTCCACCTTTTCTAAGGCCTCAGTTCTATTCCATTGATCTCAGTTTCTTGGTTCCAGTGCCATTCTGTTTTGGGTACTGTGGTTCCATGGTATAATTTAGAACCATGTATGAAGATATCTTCAATGTTATGCTTATTGATCAGCATTGATTTGGCTATCTGGAGTTTCATATACTTACACATATCTTAAGAATTTTTCTGTTTCTTGGAAGAATGTCATTGGAATTGTGATGAGTATTGCATTGAATCTACAGATTGTTTTGGATAGTGCAACTATTTCTACAATATTAATGCTTCCAATAGCTGAGCATGGGCTGCCTTTCCAATTTCTAGTGTATTCTTCAATTTCTTTCACCAGTGTATTCAAACTTTATTTATTGAGGTTTTTCACTTTCTTGATTAAATTTATCCATGGTATTTGATAAATTTATTTTAGCCATTTGTGTGATCATTTTCCCCAAACATGTCATTGATATTAAGGAAGGCTACTGATTTTTATATGTTGATTTTATATCCTAAAAGTGTTTGTCACTTTTTTTTGGTTGGAGTCGGGTGGGGGGGGTCTCTGACTTACAGAATCCTCTCACCTGCACATAAGGATAAATTAACTTCCTTTTTCCATTTGCATCCCTTATTTCTTTCTCTTGTCTTATTGCTTCTCTTAATAATTCAGTCCCAATATTAAATGAGTGGACAAAATGGACACACTTGCCTGATTCCTGATTATAGTAGAATTGCTTTGAGTTTTATCCACTTAGTATAATGTTGACTATAGATTTGTCATATGTTTTCTTTACTATAATGAAGCATCTTATTTGTATTTCTAGTTTTTCAATCCTTTTCAACAAGAAGATATCCTGGGTTTTGTCATAAATCTTTCTGCTTCTTTATTGGGATGACTGTATTATTTATGTTCCTGAATCTATTCACATAATAAGCTGAACAATCTGTATCTCTGGGATGAAGTCAACCTTGGTCATGGTGAAAGTCTTTCTTTCAAGACAGGATTGTTTTATATATCCCTGACTGTCCCGAAATTCCCTATGTAGACGAGGATGAACTTGAACTCACAGATATATACTGGTCTTTGCCTTCCTAATGCTGGGACTGAAGATGTACACCACCATACCCACCCCAGTGAGTAGTAGTTCTAATATTGTCTTCCACTTCATTTTTAAGCATTTTACTAGAAATTTTGTACCTGTGTTTTTCAGGGTGGTTGGTTTATGATTTTCTTATTCATTCTTTTTCTGGTTTGGTACCAGATTAATGATGGCTTTGTTAAAAAGAATTTGCTAGCATTCATTCACTTTCTCTTTTACAGAATAATTTTAAAAACATCAGCATTATTTCTTTTTAGAGGTTTGACAGTTTCAGTAGACTCTCAACATTGTTAATGAAAAATCACAACCACAGATTATTGACAAAAATGTCAAAAACATACATTGGAGAAAAGAGCACTTTTTCAATAAATGGTGCATGGAAAACTGGATATATATATATATATATACACACACACACACATATATATATAAATTCACACAACACACATATATATATACACACATATATTCATTCACACACACACACATATATATACACACACATATATTCATTCACACACACACACACACACACACACACATATATATATATAGATAGATAGAGAGAGAGAGAGAGAGAGCATAAATAATGACTGAGAGAGATATCTAAATTTGTGTGCAGGAATGCACTATACACACACACACACACACACATATCCATGCAATACATACACACAAAAGGATAGTGACTTAAAACTTTTACATTTACATTATTAGAGGAAAAAGTACAGAGAGGGATGCCCTACTGGATGCTATGAATATGTTTTATTACCATTAGTAAATAAAGAAGCTACTTTGGCATATGGCAGGGCAGATTATACCAGGTGGGAAAAGCTAAACTGAATACATTGAGAAAAAAAGATGAAGTCAAGAAAGACACCAGCAGCCACCAGAGAAGCAGTATGTGAGGTAACAAGATACTAGCCACGTGATAAAATAAAAGATAATAGAAATGGGTTAATTTAAACTATAATATCTAATTAATAATATGCCTGAGCTAATAGGTCAAAGAGTTTGTAATTAAAATTAAGCCTCAGACTGGTTATTCCGTAACTGGTGGGAGGGAGACAAATCTTTGGCACCCAACTTTTATGGCAAGGAATCACAAAAGAGCCACTTGCCTGTGACTTTGCACTCACTGGTACATGCCAGAACTGCACATAGGGCCTCCTGCTGGAGTCACTGCCCCACTGGATAGGTTTTCTTTTCTCTTTTCCCCAAGCCTTTGAGCAAGTTTGGGATTTTCCTATTCTAGCCCCTCTACAACACTCTCCAGCTGTCACCCAAACTTCAGAAGCACCTGAGCTCCAAATGCTACAGGTCTTACCCTTAGACCAGTTGACTCTGCCTTCAGGCAGCTTCTACCCCATGTACTTCTTCTGCACAATCCTGTGTACGTTTTTCAGATAGTCAGCTCCCTCTCCTCTGTGGGTTGTGGGTTCCCCCTGAACCTTCTCCTCCAGTTGCTGCCACACTATGTAGCTGTCTTGACAGCACTCAGGCTTCTACCATTGTTGCAAAGACCACACACTCTTAATTCATGGCTACAAACTAGCAGCTGCAGCTGTCCTCAGGCAGGCTGTGCACCACCTGTGTTTTCTGCTCAGCTGTTTTTACAACTCACATTTCACTCTCTTGTCAGCAAATTTAGTAAGACAATTGGGAATTCTTTTTTTTTAAAGATTTATTTATTTATTTATTTATTATGCACACAGTGTTCAGCCTCCATGTATGCCTGTAGGTCAGAAGAGGGCACCAGATCTCATTACAGATGGTTGTGAGCCACCATGTGGTTGCTGGAAATTGAACTCAGGACCTCCAGAAGAGCAGTCAGTAAGAGTTAGTTAAAAAAGAGAGATTTTTCCCCATGTTAAATGAGAAACACTATTATAATGGAGAAAGTTAGGTCTCTGTATGATTACAAAATAGGTGATTTAAAATTGGAACAATTAAATGAAGGGACAATCAATTTAATTGGAACTGACAAAATGTTAATTATCATTTTGATAATTATCATTATTGTCAGTTTGATAATTCTTGGTTTATACCCTAAAGAGTTGGTTGATATGAGCACCAAGATACAAGCCTTAGAAAAACTTATTAAAACAGATCATAGAGATATTCAGATTGAGACAGAGGAATCTAAAGAGTAACCAATCTCTGCATTAGACTTTAAGACTAGAAAGGAACAACTTAAGGTTTTCAAACAGCCAACTTTAGTTTATCCAGTTGCCTTCCAGGAACAACTGCCTAATGATAGATATCCCCAAGACTGTGCGAGAGCTGAATAGACTCCTGTTGAAATTTTATATTTAAGGAAATTTAGGGAAGTGATAGTCTCATATGGCATGTATTCACTTTTTGTGAAGCAAATGTTAAACTCATAGTCAATTTGTAATAGAATTATCCCTCAAGACTGGAGAGACTTGGTTACAGCAGTCTTGGAGCCTGGTCCTCAGTTACAATGAAGGACCTTGTGGAAAGATGAAGCTAAGACCGTTAAACAATGAAGTAAGGCTAAAGGCATGGAAATCTCCCAAGACAAGCTTCTTGGAGAGGGAAAATATGCTAAGTACAAAGACAATCTCTACATGGTGACCACACATTGGCTTTATGTCATGTAACAGTTTTGAATGCTTGGAAAAGAACTGGAGAAGTAGGAAAGACAATTGAGTCATTTACTAAAGTTACAAAGGCCCAAAGGAAACATTCATGGATTCCTTACAAAGAATAACTTCAGCAGTGAACAGAATGATATCAAATTCAGAATCTAGACAAATAATAATTGAATTTCTGGCTTCTGAAAATGCTAATGCACAATGTAAAATGGGCAATTAGGCATTGGCTCCAAAGCAACACAGAGA
>NW_004949097.1:4818852-4837140 GCF_000317375.1 Microtus ochrogaster
AAGGAGAAGAAGAAGAAGAAGAAGAAGAAGAAGAAGAAGAAGAAGAAGAAGAAGAAGAAGAAGAAGAAGAAGAAGAAGAAGAAGAAGAAGAAATTATAGTGCATAGTGCTCTGTGCTCTGGATAATAAAACAGGTATAGAATAGAGAACAAAAACTTAGAAGAAACTGTAAATGACCCTAACCATTCAACCCATCTCAAGATCTGTTTTTCCTGAGATAACTTTCCAACCCCCAAAAGACAAACTTTTAAATGAACAAAGACCAAAATTAAATATATGAATAAATGATGTTGTTATTGAAGGTCTTGTAGATACAGGTGCAAATATAGCAATAACTGCACCAGAATCTTGGTATCCAAATTGACCCTTTCGGGAAGTTTATGTTTAGCTTTTAGGGATTGGAAAGTTATCACAGGCAAGACAGATCTTGAGATGGGTTGAATATTTAGGGTCAGAAGGACAGAGAAGGAAATTAAAGCCATATGTAGCTAACATAGCAATGAACTTATGGGGACATGATTTGTTATAGCAATGGAATACTCAAATTAACATTCCTCCAATCTTAGAAATAAACCATAAATTATAAATTACCATATATTTCTGGGAAAAATATTACTGACCATTCAGGTTGTACAAGAACAGAACACACATCTGGTGCTCTTTCAAAGGCACCATCAGCCCTATGTTTAAAATAGTTGATGGATAAACCTATATGAATTAAGCAGTGGTCCTTCAGTGTTCCTGCTTAACAGAAGAAACTGCCGGACATTCTAGAGGACAGAGAAGAAAATGACTGACAAACTGCCAATATCAGCAAGAGAGTCTTTCAAATTTCCTGCTTCATTAAAAAGTCTGTCAGATACTACTTGCCTGTAGGCTGATGATGGATGCCCTAATATTTGTTACAGAAGAACTTTGAGTGACTGTCCAGGAAGCCAGATATTACTGTCATTTCTAGAGTTTTAAAAGTTGCTTACAATATACTTCCCAGTAAGTCAGGTAATATTGTATCCTTCTGGAGTCTTTTATGGAGTTAAAGGCTAGATAGCTTTAATTATAGTTCTCCTTATGAAAAATGATAAATTAGATGTGAAATTTTATTCTCACAAAGATAGAATAGATGATAGAGTATTTTCTTAAATTTTGTTAAATACAAATAGACTAAATTTTATAACTGCAATTCTTTCTTGATACTTATTTGTTATATGTAATTTTACAATGTTAAAGTTAAAAACCTTCCTTTTTAATTTGACAGAAAAGTGGAGATAATGTGGGATGCCCTTCTTTGTGCTGTGATTATATTTGATTACCATTAGTTAATAAAGAAACTTCTTTGACATATGACATGGCAGAATATACCAGGTGGGAAAGCCAAGCTGAATATAGGGAGAAAGAAGGCAGACTCATAGGAAGAGAGAGATGCCAGCAGCCACCAGAGAAGCAAGATGTGAGGTAACAAGCCTCTAGTCATGTGCTAAAATATAGAATAATAGAATTGAGTTAATTTAAGTTGTAAGAGCTAGTTAATAATAAGCCTGAGGTAACAGGCCAAACAGTTTGTAATTAATATTAAGCTTCAGAGTGGTTATTTGGGAACTGGTGAGAGGGAGAGAAACCTCCAGTTACACAGAGCACTTCAAGACATAAGCATAGGCAAGGAATTTCTGAAAAAAACTCCAGCCACTCAGGAAATAATGCCAGCAACTGACAACTGAGATCTTACGATATTCAAAAGCTTCTGTACAGCAAAGAAAACAGTTGAGTGAAAAGTCATCCTTCAGAACTGGAGGAAATCCTTATGAACTCTATATATATCAGTCCCATCAATAAAGTGGCTAAAGAAATGAAAGTTCTAAAACATGAAATACAAATGTCTATAAGCATATGAAAATGTATTCAATATTCACCTATCAGAGCAATGAAAATTAATACTACATGGAGATTCCAAAGACCTCACATCAGTCTGAAGGGAAGTTGTTTAGAAAAGAAGTAACAACAAATGCTAGTGATTATGTGTTTAATGGAACACCACTGAAGGGACTACTCCAGCCCCTAAAGAATTCAATATGGAAGCCAGGCGGTGGTGGTGCATGCCTTTAATGAGGCAGAGGCAGAGGCAGGCAGATCTCTGTAGTTTGAGGCCAGCCTGGTCTACAAGAACTAGTTTCAGGACAAGCTCCAAAGCTACAGAGAAACCCTGTCTCCAGAACCAAACAAACATACAAACAAATGAAGAACAACAACAACAAAAAAAAAACCCAGACAAAATAAAAATACCCAAACCATACAGAATAGAATTCAATATGGAAGTAAAACAAAAAACTGGGAATGGATATACCAGATATACCATATGACTCTCCTGGATGTTGACCCAAAAGACTCCAAGTCAACAAATCATAGAAATATCTGCTCAGAAATGTTTGTTGTAGCAGTATTCACAACAGCCAAGTTATGGAAACAACCTAGGTTGCTGTTCCAACATCAGAATGATAGTTTAAGAAAATGTGGCAAATTTCACATAAATTTTTTTCAACCATATAGAAGAATGTAATTATATTAGTTGTAAGGCGATTAATTAAACTAAACTAGTCTCAGAAAAATAAAAATGTTTTCTATCATTGTTTATTTTATGTAGCCTATGCATGGATACATGGCAGGAAAGAGGAAAAAATGTAAGAGGGCAAAAACATTTAGTTAGAATGTAGGGCAGGATTGGTGTATGGGGGAAAATTGTCAGCATCTAATATATGCTCATATGAAAATGTCCTTGTGTAATCAGTAACATACATAATTAATACACACTGAAAAAATTAAAAATTATACATTTAGAGAAGTTCTGCCTCCTGTTTTAAAAATGATTATTCTTTTATGAGACAGGGTCCTGTAGTCCTGGGTTTTTCTGTGTACCCAAGGTTGGTCTCAAACTCAAGCCAATCTTCCTGCCTCAGTCTCCTGAGTCTTGAGATTCCAGAAATGTAGTGTCATGCCTGGCTCCCAACTACCTTCTTATGTTTTATTCAGTTCAATTAAAACTTTTGTTTCACACCAGTTATGCAGAAGGGATAGAATTCATTCACTCAGTGCTTTTTAATATAAATAAAGTGCAGTGATACAGAAAACATAACCTGTTGACATATTGGTTGCTATGGAGTTCTGCACTCAAGGCTCTTGCACAGTGATCTCTGAGTCCACTGTGCCCCATTTCTCTCTCTTTGGCTTTAAAAGGTGTACGTGTTGTTCCACAAGGGAACATTACTGAAACGCAGATTGCACCAACTTCAAAGCAAGTTTCCCCCTGTCCTTTTGTGAAATTGCATTCCACTTCCCAGGCATTATTTTGTAAGTTTTTTAAATTTGAGAGAGAATGCTACTTTAAATTTACTTTGCAACACACACTGGCCTTGAACTTTCGCCTTGTTCTCATAGTCTCCAGGGTAGATGGGATTACATACTTGCTCAACCAGGAAATATCCAGTTCTTGTTTGCTTGTTTAGTAGGAGGTCTTACTCTCCAGCTCAGGCTGCTACGGGAATCACTCTGTAGCCCAGACTGGCCTTCAATTTGTGGTAGATCTCCTGGACTCATCTCTCAAATTCTAGGATTATAGGAAAAAGCCACCATGCCTGGCTGAACTTTTTTTTTTTTTTTTTGTAATCTACTACCTAAACCCCAATGCCGTTTTGGCTGAGTGACTTCCAGTAAGTGAACTTTAGAGAAAGTAACTGATATCAAGCAAAACGGAGAAAGGTATAATTGACACAAACAAACTATGACAATGTTGAGCCTGTGAAATGGCTCATCAGAACAGGAGCCTCTAGTACAAGCCCGGGGACCCTAGCTTGATCATGGAATGCATACAGGGGAGAAAGAAAAGAGAGCTGACTTTACAAAGTTGTCCTCCGACCTGCACATGCAAGGCATGGCATGCAGTTCACACATAAAATATCAATAAGGATTAAAAAATATTAACTGAAACTGAATGATAACATTGTGTGTGTGTATGTGTGGTACATGGATGTTTAGGTGTTCGTAGCTATGTGTATGCTTTACATATAGAGTCCAGAAATTGATACTACATGCCTTCCTTTACTTACCACCTTATTTTGTTGAGACATATTTTCCCACCAAACCTGGAGCTCATTTATTTAACAAAACTAGCTGCCTACCAATCTCTGGGAATCCCTTTTCCTTTCCCTCTCATCACCAGGGTTGCAGACACTGTCACCATATAGGGTTTTTCATGTAGATTCTGAAAATCAGATCTCTAGACCTCAAGTTTGAATTTACAACCTGTTTATTGAGTGAGCTATCTGCCCACCCTCAACAATATCATCTTATTAAAATACTTGTAAACCAGGTGTAGAGGTGCATGTCTTTAATCCCAGCACTAGCGAGGCAGAGGCAGGTGGATCTCTATGAGCTTGCGATCAGCCTGATCTGCAAAGTGAGTTCCAGGACAGCCAGAACTATGTATAGAGAACTTGTCAAAACAAAACAACAGCAACAACAACAAACACTAAAATACTTGTAATAATAGATGTGGGGAAACTTGATTTGTTTGTAAACTTACTCCAAACTACCAGAATATACAGCCTAGGATGGGGATGTAGCTCTATGACAGAATATGTGTATGATGGTAAATATTGATGCTCAACTTGAGTTCTGAAATACCCTGGAGACAAGCATCTAGGCATGCTTTTGAGAGTTTATCTAGATTAGATTTAATTATCTAGATTAGGGATGTCCCACCTTAACTGGGGGAATCACCATTTCGGTAAACTTAATAAGGTAAAGAATGTACTAAGTGTTAGCATTCATCATTCCGCTGTCTGTCTGTCTGTTGATAGAATGTGGCCAGCTGCCTAAACCTGCTGCCACTATGACTTCTCCCCATGAAGGACGATGTCTGTGAACTTTCGGCCAAAATAAATCCTTTTTCCCTTAAGTAATGTTTGTGAGGATATTTATTGCATTGATGTAAACAGTAATGTTCACAATGCATTTTGATACTGGTAAAAATTATTAATCAACTTTCAATTATAACATTGTATGGCAAGTAACTGATCTCAATTAAAATATTCTCAGTAAAAGAAAATAGCATTTGAGTAAAGGAAATTAACAATTTCTTGTAAGAAGTTGCTCATGGACTTAAGTATGCTAACTGGGTTTACTCTTGCTTTTCAATAAAATTATTCTTTATAAAATCGCAGAGTATTTTCAAACATAGGCAGTAAATGTTTCCAGACTTCAGTGTTAGGGCTCAGAAAACATTTGTCTGTAAAAACTGCAGAGAATCATTAGGATAAAATATTTTATCCTACTCTATACTTTCCAATGCAAAATCTATTTAGGATTGCATTGATTTAAGGGTAATAAATATCTGTCCTATTTACTGCCTTATAGGCATCAAATGAGGACAAAATTAGCCAGGCCTTTAATCTCAGCCCTCTGGAGGCAGAGGCAGGTGGAGCTCAGTGAGTCTGAGGTCAGCATGGTCTACAAAGCAAGTTCCGTGACAGTCAGGGCTACCAGAGAAAAAACCAACACAAACAAAACAACTCTGTCTTAAATTGCAACAACATTAAAAAAAAATGGCCATATCTGTAAATGGAAAACTAAACAGCACTTACATTTTGAACTTTTCAGACATTGTTTCATTGAGTAAGTATTTTCTGTAAGCTTTCAATATTTTCTAAAATCAAAAAGTCAGCTCTCTGGGACACCCCTTCCCAACATCACAAATCTAAAACAAATTTGGAACTCGGGGGAAGAGAGCTCAGAATTTTTTTTGATTTCCTCTCCATCAAAATCATAGAGACCACATAGTGTCTGCTAGTGAAGGAGCCCGTGAGGGTAACAAGCAGCTAGTGTTACACCTCAGGTGCTACTCTGCTAGAGTTTTATTTTATATTCTATTTTATTCATTTTATAACGTAGTAACATGTCTATGAAACTTACAGAAGTTGTTTTCTTTTTAGCATCCAAAATTCTACTCTGTAATCAATAAAGTGATTTTAAAGATCTTTAAAGTTCTGAATAGCCATGGCAATTTACAAGAAAAAAATAAATAAAAATGATTTTTTTAAAAAAAGAATTTGTTGAAAAGAGTAGGACATTTCTTATTTCTCTGAATATTTTGGATATGCTCTACCATTAAAACATGTGAGCAAATATTGTTTTCTTTTTAAAAAAACGTCATGAAGACATTTGAATGTTGTTTGTTGGACATTGCTTCTTTGGCTAAGCTAGCAATTTAGTGAGCCATTGAATTAGTGTCGTTGTGGTTATGTGGTTTGATCTTCTGCTATATAATAAACCTCCAAACTTTAAATAGATGAGTGTGATTAATTGAAAGTCCTAAACAATAGTCACCTTAGGGCAGAGGAGACAGAATGAAGAGCTGTCCCACACTATACACGTCAGGCAGTGCAGATGACATTTAAGATAGAGCTAAGGAGGCACTAAATTCTAGTGACCACAGCTTAGCCATGGGAGCATTTTCATTTTTAGTGGCATTGGAATAAAATGATGTAGCTTCAGTTGATCAGATTTTGTGCCTAGAGTAATTGATGAAAGCATTAGGATCCATTTCATGGTAAAAAAGGTTTTTTTAAAAAATGTTTCTGCATAGTGGTGCACTTTATTGATCAAAACCACAACAATAGAGTGATTCAATATAGTTTTAAAGATGAGAAAAGAAAAAAAATAGGTTACAGAATCTCTCCATTAGAACAAACAAATAATTTTTCTAAGTGTGTTCATTCACACTTAATTCCTATTACACTAGTGGCAGCTGAAATTAAAAAGAAAGCTCAATGTGTATAATCACTGTCTCAAGGGAATAGCACTGTTGGGTGTTTGGAAAGCCATATAGTTTTTCTGGGCGTTGCAGAGATGGCTCAGCAGCTAAGAGCACCAGCTGCTCTTGCAGAGGACCCAGGTTTGGTTCCCACAACCACAATTATCTGTAATTCCAGTTCCAGGGAATCTGAAGTCCTCTTCTGACCTCCAAGGCCACCAGGAATACACCTGATGCAACACAGACATGTAGACAAAATGCTCACAAAACAGACATGTAGACAAAATGCTCACAACACAGACATGTAGACAAAATGATCACAAGACAGACATGTAGACAAAATGCTCACAAGGAAGACATGTAGACAAAATGCTCACAAGGCAGATATGTAGACAAAATGCTCACAAGACAGATATGCAGACAAAATGCTCACAAGACAGACATGCAGACAAAATGATCACAAGACAGACATGCAGACAAAATCATCACAAGACAGACATGTAGACAAAATGCTCACAAGACAAATATGCAGACAAAATGTTCATAAGACAGACATACAGACAAAACACTCACAAGACAGACATGGAGACAAAACACTTAAAGACAGACACACAGACAAAACACAAGACAGACAAGCAGACAAAACACAAGACATGCATGCAGACAAAAACACTCACACATATAAAGTAAAACAATCACTTTTTTAAAACGTTGTTGCTACTTCAGTACCTTGCCCAAAATTTGAATTTACATATCCATTACAAATAGTGAAAAGACTATTACAGAATTTAAAGCAGGAAACAATAGCTTTGAATCTTCTTTCATGAACCATGTTTTCTTTTGTCCTTGATCATTTCCTAATATTTATCCTCTTTGTTTTGTTCTGTAAAGTTTAGACTGTACCTGCACTTATGCTCATGTTTTTCAAGAGAAGTCATTGAAAACATGACATTTGTGATTACTAAAATTGGCATTACTGAGTTACCTCAGAGAACTGCTTTCTTACAATAAAAAGTTCCTATTTTTTTTTCTGTTGTCAACATTGGGAATTTAATCCAAGGCCTCACCCATGATAAGCATACACTAGTAAGCAGAAATCTCATTTTTCAAAATTTGAAGATTTTTGTTAAGGATGACTTAATCACTTTTGTATATTTAAATTTTTCTAACAGCATTGATAGGTTGAAAGTCTGGGTCCTTCCTCTAGCTGGTAGAAACCTTGCCAGCTGGTAAAAAAATACAATTCTTCAGAATGAAATTCTCTAGATATTTAAATAAAATCTAGGCTGAACACCAGATTAAGATTTAACTCAAACAAATCTGAAGGCATAATGGACAAGCAGCAAACTATTTGCAGTTAAGGTACAACACTGGGAAAAGTCTGTATAGGCTTTTTATGCTTTCTTAAAAAGAAAAATAAATTAGAGCAAAGTTTCATAATCCTAGCACAAAGACACTGTGGGCCTAGTGGTGTTTATGGTTGGAGAAGACTTTATCCATTGTCTGGGCTTGTGTAGGAAGCACTAGGCCATTCTTTAATGCCATTTAAAGTTGAACCGCTTGCAGGAGAGAACATGTTCACCAGTGGAACCACACTGTTATTTCTAAAACAGAATTCACTAGAATTTGGGGAATCATGATTTCAGGTCAATCTGAACAAAATATAATACACCATTTTTATTTTATATACTTTTAATTTAAAAAGTGAAGAAGTCTCTGCTTAGTGACAAGTATTCTGGAATTTCCAGATCAGTCTAGGTTGTCTTTAAATGTTCTTTTAAAAAGAAAAGACACATCTGTAGATGTTAAACATTCGATTTATCTATTGTGGAATCTTTTTCTATAATTAAATACAAATGACAGAAGGTGTTCTTTGTCAGCTCATATGTCCTTGTCTTAGATGAATGGGCATTTTCTATATAGGCTAGTAACATTGATTATAAAATTATATTTTAACTAATTACTGACATTTATCAGACTTCTTGAACAGCTGATTTATGAAGCAGGGATGTAACTTAGTTTAGAGTACATGCCTATTGTGTGTATGACCACAATATATCCCCAAAGTGCATTTATGCATACACACCCACACCCCCTGAAATTTACATGCTATAAAAAGAATACTTAAATTCTAAGTATACCTGTTTTCAGTAGGACAGATGATAAGGTAGTATTTTCTTTCATCTTCGACTGATAAATTTTCTTTCACTATCTCCCTTCTATCTTTTCTTCCTTGGTTCCCCGTCATTCTGTGTTTAGGACTTATCAAAGCAGGTCTTAATACTATTGTCCATCTATCTGGTTTGCAACTCACCAATATTTCAATGTTTGTGCTGTTATTTCTTAAAAGAACCATTCAGTTCCTCAGATGGTGTTTCATTGGCTTGCCTGGAATTTCTATATTTAAAAGTGTTGTGACACAACTCTTCCCTTTATTAGATGTCTTGGTGCTCCTCTCTAGATTCTTTTCTTGCTTAGAGTCTCACCATGAACACTTTCATCATGCTGGTTTTCTGTCCCTCCTTGTGAGTCTACATCCTCTGGATCTCTGCCACTAGTGGATGAACTAGGGTCCAGTTCTGTAAGACACCCCAGTGATGGTCTCTTGAAATGGGACCTGGTCTTATGCAGAGGAGTTCTTTCAGAGAAGAGGAGTCTGTTTCCATGAAGAGTTGCTATCTGCCATCCACTTTCTATACCTTTGTCTTACATAAAGATCATCTTTATTTTATGAAAGAAAAGCAAAATAACACTACAAGACAGAGTTGAACTACACTGTGCAAGCTAATATAAGTGGTTAAAAAGTCATTGCTACCACATACCAATTGCTTTAGAATCCAAATCTTTGCATTTTATTACACTCAATCAAGTTCTGCTATCTGCCTTGAGAACTAGGTGGTAATTTAAGATAAATCTTAAGAAACACAAAATAATTGAAAACAATTGTAATTCCGTGGGCCACAGTTTTCTCATACGCTATGCTACTGAAATAGAATAGTGACTCCCAGGAACTTCACATGTTTCTCCTTGAATGCTATGTTAAGAAAAATAACTGGACCATTGAGTCTGGAGACATGGTTCAGAGGGTAAAGGCACACATTGTTCTTACAGAGAACCTGGGTTTCTTTTTCAGCACCCACATGGAGGCATACAATCATCATTATCTCCAGTTCCTTGACACCTAATATCCTCTTCTGTTCTCTGTGGGCTCTAGCTATGCATATGTTACTCATGCATACATACACCCACACACATACAATAAAGCAAATGCAAAAAATAAATAACCAACAGGGAACAAAAATTCTTTTTTCTTTGATAGTTTGATTTGGTTTTATTTTTCTCTGTTTTTTAAAAATTGTTTTTATTGAGCTATATATTTTTCTCCACTCCCCTCTCCCCACTCCAACCTCTCCATGCTCCCCATGCTCTCAATTTACTCAGGAGATCTTATCTTTTTCTACTTCCCATATAGATTAGATCCATGTATGTATTTCTTAGAGTTCCTTTTGTTGTCTAAGTTCTCTGGGATTGTGAATTGTAGGCTGGTTTTTCGTTGCTTTATGTCTAAAAGCCACTTATGAGTGAGTACATATGATCTCTGACTTTCTGGTTCTGGGTTACCTCACTCAATGTGATGCTTTCTAGATGCATCCATCTGCCTGCAAATTTCAAGATTTGAGTATTTTTTCTGCTGTGTAGTACTTCACTGAGTAAATGTGCCACATTTTCTTTATCCATTTTTTGGTCAAGGGGAATTTAGGTTGTTTCCAGGTTCTGGCTATGACAAATAATGCTGCTATGAACATAGTTGAGCACATGTCCTTGTGGTATGATTGAGCATCCTTTGAGTATATGCTGGGTCTTGAGTTAGGTTGTTTCCTAATTTTCTGAGAAGTCACCATACTGATATCCAACGTGGCTGTACCAGTTTGCACTGGGTAAATTCTAAATTCGACTTGCGTCTCTAGTGTTTGGCATTCTTCACAGAGGGCAACCATTAAATTACTCCTAATAGTTAACTGTTAATTCATTTTTAATGCTACAACCAGAAGTAACATGAGACATTTTATATTTTATTTTTCTTTACCACTAATTTGTGTAATTGGGAGGACGTAAGAGTTTCCTGCTCTAGGAGAAGATACTCATTGCAAGACTGCCCCTGCATGAGTAAGAGTTTAAATGTGGGGGAAAAATGACCAGTTGCTGTTCCTTTCATTTGTCACCTGGGTGGAACACATAGGCAGTTGATATAGCCACTGATAGGAGAATAAATTTGATGTCTTTATTCAATTCATGTATACACAATATCACTGTGGCTGCAGTTCAAGATTTTGCAATCATGATATTTTTTTCCTCACACATGACTAGAGATTTTGACTGACTTTGATCGAAAATAATGATCAGCAAAATTTAGTTTCATATTTTGAGTTTCTTCAAATATTTGTTGGGGGAAAGCATATTTTGGAAGGGGAGAACTTAAGTTCTTAATTTCTAATAGATTGAATTGTTAAATATATGCTAGACAAAGCATCCACATTTGTTGACGGTTTGTACAATACTATATAAGTAATACATTTCAACATTAATTAATTAATTGATTGATTAATTTTTACATAGCTTCTCAGGATGTGTCATGGCTGACTGGCAACACATAGAGATTTATTTGCTCTGCCTCATGAGTAGGATTAGAGTGTGCACCATTGCACCCAACCATATATGTGTATTTCTGTGTGGGTTTGTTCATGAGTACAGTGCTGAAGAAGACCAGAAAAGGACATCAGTCCCCCAGAGTTGCAGTTATAGGCTGATGTGAGCTGTCCAGCATGGGCTCAAGGACTCAAACTGGAGTCCTTTGTTAAAAGCTGTGCTCTCATCCACTAAGCCATCTTTTGAGACTCAGTAATGAGTGTTTTATTGACATGTAATGGGGTGCTCTATGGTAAATGAGCTATATTAATATTGGTCTTTTTCTATAAGTAGTTATAGTATAGAAGGAGAAAGAGAATAGGATGGAAAATGGTCAATTATAAGCCCAGAATTACACAATAAAGGCAGAATTTGTGTGTCTAGTAGTATAGCTTGTGGTATATTAACCTTAAGAGAAATACATAATAAATGAAAACTTGGGTGTTTAAAATAAGTTTAGCTTAGTATTAAAATATGGTTGGATTTAGTAAAATTATATATTTGAACCACTCTCAATTCACACAAACTTTCTGTATCTGATTCCTTCTTATTAAGAAAAGCGATTACACACACACATACACAGACATATATATATTTCATTACAGGTAGCAGCAGTTTGTGGACACTTTAAACACAGAGATATGAGAAGTCTAAGACAGGATTTTTGTATTTAGACAAGTGTTTGTTTTGTGTGTGTGTGTGTGTGTGTGTTTACGATGGGAATAAGAGGAAAGTACTCAATAGCCTAGGACCTGTGATATGAAATTTCCCAGCAGTGTAAATAACTATTCCCAGAACAAGTTTAGATCTAGAATTTAATGTCATAGCGTAAGCGCTTCTCCTTGACTTTTGTGGGCATGTTATCATTTCCCCATATGTCGAGCTTTCATACCCTCAGTTTCTCTTAGGAAGAATAATGTTATACTTGGTTATTTATATGTCAGATGAAGATGGATACATTTGAGTGATGTTATGGAATAGACACATGATTGCCACCATTGTCATATGTCAGTGCTCAGTCTAAAGAAAATCAAGTTTGTTATTTATGATTTAAGCGAGTCCACTCTTTCTGAAACCCTGTGACATTGTGTGTGATCACATTTTACGCTTCTCATGTAAATTAGCATAAGATATGCCACCAACTATACAATTCTTTGGCTTAATTTGCTTCCTTGTTTCTTTGTGTGTTGTGTACATGTGGTCTTCAGACAATGGTCTTCTTTCTCAATCTCTTCCTCCTGTAGTTCCTTGAGACAGGATTTATCCTCTAACCAGAAGCTTGCTATTTAGGTGTGTGGGCTGGCAGGTAAGGCCTTGTGAATCTGTTTGTCTCTGCTTCCAGTGTTGGGTTTGGAGAGTGCAACTGCACCTGGCCTTTTTTATTTTTATGTGGGTACTGGGAATTGAACTCAAATCATCACATTTGAAAAGCATGTTCTTTTCCTTGATAAATCTGTTTTGTTTTGCTTTACTTTGGGTTTTTTTTTCTTTTTTTTTTTTAGACAGGGTTTCTCTGCAGCTTTGGGGCCTGTCCTGGAAATAGCTTTTGCAGACAAGGCTGGCCTCAAACTCAGAGAGATTCACCTGCTTCTACCTCCCGAGGGCTGGGATTAAAGACTTGCACCACCACCACCTGTCCGTTAATAAATCATTTTAAAAAATAAACTTAATTGACGATAAATACATAATATTTTAAAATCATATTTTCCTCTTAACTCAAAACATAGTTTTAATCCTAGTTGATAGAAATGGTATTTGAACTATTTAAAATATTTATATTGATGTTTTAACACGGGAAATTGGAAATTGTTTATTTTGTAGATGATAATTTCCCAATTGTGATTATCTTCGATTTTGCAGAAGTAAAACAATAGCTGCTTTATTCATTGATGCTTGTCATGTTGAATTATAAACCATTACACTGTCTTGAATACTCTTACTGACATCTACAATACTCATTTATTTTAATTAATTCTTTCATTTTGAGTGTTAAGAATTGTTGACCTAGGACCTTGTGCTTCGGAAATGCATCCTATTGCTAAGGATAAACTGTGGTCTCAAAAGCTGGATTTTATAAAAATGTTGTAGATTTTGGGGATTCCAAATCTAAGACTTTTCAGATTGGAGGAATCCTGAGATGAGCCTTAACTGGCAGTTTCTTACTGATTTTCATTCTTACACTTGAGAAAATGTAATGATTAACATGCAAATTATTTCTTGGCTTTATTTTGGAATTACTTCTAGAATCTCTGTTTTTGTCTGAAATTACACACTCCACATTAGTAAGTTTTAATACCAAGATATGAAATATTAAAGTCAAAATCTCTCCAACTGAGCCGTAATAGAGGAATCTGATGATCCCCAGCTCTTCAGAAAATATTCAAGCACAAACACACTCAAACTCACACATATAGACTTTCATAAATACACACACACACTACCACATATAGACAGACATATTAATAGACACACGTTACCACAGATACATACATACACACTCATATACATACATTCAACCTCATAACATCCTCCTGTGAATACAAAAATGCATACATTACTCATACAATCACATTCACATGAACACAATATCAAATGTACTCATACACACAACGTGCCTTTTACTTAGGAAAAACAGGCAGGGATTTTTCATGGCTGTTTGTTTTACATATTTTTGTCACAAACAATTGTATGGCTGTTGAGATATTTTTATGGTGGCTTTTAGGCATGATTGTGTTATAAGTGACTTTGAGCCCCCATAAATGAGTTATTTTAGGAAGAACCATGGATGTGAAAGCTTTTTGATTCCTTGAAGGATTTTAAATCTTACTACAGAGAAAAAAAAAGTGATACATAGAAACAAAGAAAAGCTGATTTCAGATGTGGTCTTTTAAACACTACTTCTTCCAAAGGAAATGTCCCTGGAAATAGCAACACCCCTACCTGACCCAGAGAGGGCTTTTCATTCCCAGACTGACATCTGTCAGATGATGAAAGATTGGAAGAGATTGAATTCTTGACTCGCAGACTTCCACACATGCCATTAACTTAAATTTAGACTTTGGAAACGAGTATGTTTTGGGGTATTCTTGTCAGTAAACACCTGGTTAATTCTTTAGACAATCCTAGCTGTGCCATCTAGCAAGTGTTGAAAGCTGAGTTCAGACAACAGTGTCTGTGTGGGACCTGGTCCAAAGTCAAGTTTTGAAATAACACAGAGTGAGAATGAAGTGAGAGAGGCTCTTGATTTTAGCAGAAGAAACACTCGTAAGGAGTTTACTGTGTCAAGCACGGTGTCAAGCATGATGTAGCACCAGGAAGAAAGTGATTGCATTTTTACCTCTAAAGTAGCAGGAGCTACAAGAAAATGGAGCAGTGCACTTCAGCGCCTGCCGGTCGGAGGCCTTTGCAGTGACGTGAATCTGAATTTTCCTGAGTTCAGCAGGAGCCTTAGTAAATTCTCTTTTGCTCAAGCTCACCTTAAAGTGTCCATACAGTCAAATTCAACTTGCCTAAAACAGAGAGCAAGTCAAGACCAAAGCATGTGGGGAATAAATGGATTAGCAACATTCTCAGTCTGGCTTTTAAAGCTTGTAGTTTGATGACCGATAATGTATGTGTATTTTTTTTTGAGAGGAAGAAGGTGTTGAAAGTTAATTTTTGAATTTGTTTTATTAATTAATTTCTCATGTCCCATTTTTATTCTTTTTTTTCTTTCTTTTTAACAGTCTTAACTCACTTTTTTCTTGTATAAAAACCCTTATGTGATAGCCAGAGCTAGAACCTGGGTCCTCTGAACAGAAACACTGGTGTGTGTTTTCAAAAGATGGTCAGCAGCCGGGCGGTGGTGGTGCATGCCTTTAATCCCAGCACTCGGAAGGCAGAGGCAGGCGGATGTCTGTGAGTTCGAGACCAGCCTGGTCTACAAGAGCTAGTTCCAGGACAGGCTCCAAAGCCACAGAGAAACCCTATCTCGAAAACAAACAAACAAACAAAAAAGATGGTCAGCGAATTCCTGATAAGGAGACTTAGTGAACACACAGAGGTCAGAGGCCTTAAGGTATCATCAAAGCTGGCCTTGGCAAAGTTGCCTAGGGTGGCAGTGCAACCCCTAAACTGCCCATCATCTGTAGCTTCTTGGGCACAGGAGCAGAGACCATGTAAATGCCTCTGGTAGCAGAGATGAGATGTACCGACACAGAGTCATGTAGCTAGTTGGTCACATGGGCACCAATTTGTAGTAGGGAGTCTGCTAGTTAGTTCCCTGCCATCTAGCCCTAAATAATCACACAGAAACTGTATTAATCAAATCACTGCTTGTCCTTCTAGCTCTAGCTTCTATTTGGCTAAATATTATATATTAATTTAACCCGTATCCATTAATCTGTGTATCTCCACGTGACTGTGGCTTACTGGGTAAAGTTTCCAGTGACTGTCTACAGTGGCTCCATGGCTTCTCTCTTACACTGTTGTATTCTTTTTCTTCTGTCTCTCAAGCCTATATACATTTATTCAACACTGTAATCCATTTAGAGTTCTTTTATGTCTGAATCTGTCTTTATTGTATTATCTGTAATTCTTTATTGTCTCGAAGAGCTTTTAAAATGGTAAGCAGCTTGGTTGCAGCTGCTCTGGATGCTGGTTCTGTCTCTCTACATTTTCAAAATGGTGGAGGTACCATTACTCCTAGCTCTGGGGTTGCCAGGTAGGAACCACACTCAACATTTTAACTCTGAGAATTAGCATGCAGCACATAAACCCCTTTTATCTGAGTAATAGCTCAATATGCCCTGCATCTCACTGTGCATCCTGGAAATATCTTTGTGTAGGAATCTGCATGCTTTCCTGCTTGTGCAAGCCTAGTTTGTGTTGGCATTTTGAAATGGTGTGGCTTTTTTCTGCTATGGCTGAATCAGGAAAACCTCTCATAAAGGAGCCATGCCTTTGCTTGCTTCTAGCAAACAGAACACATCCGAGAAAATATCGTTAGCAAACCATGCTTAAATTTATTCTTTTGTTTCTAGAATTAATTTTTAGTCTTTTCAGGTTTTTATGTGGATGTAGTCACCCATGTTGGTGTGCAAATCTCCAGTTTGTAGTTAGTTGACCACATGGCTGCCAATTTGTAGTACAGAGGCTGCTAGTTAGTTCCCGGCTGCTCAGCCCCAAAATAACCACACAGAAACTGTATTAATTAAATCACTGCTTGGTCCATTAGCTCTAGCTTCCTATTGGCTAACTCTTACATATGAATTTAACCCATCTTCATTAATATGTGTCTTACCACGTGGCTGTGGCTTACCAGGTAAAGTTCCCAGTGTCTATAGCTGGCAGTGGCTCCATGGCTTCTCTCTGTCTCTGCTCTCTTTCTCCCAGCATACAGTCTAGCTCTTCCCACCTAATTTTGTTCTGTCCTTGTCCTAGGCTCAAAGCAGTTCTTTATTCATTAATCAACAAAAGCAACACATAGATAGAAGGACCTCCCACACCAGAGCCACAGTGGCCTATCATTTTGAACAGAACAGTGTAAGACTTTCTAGTCTTATTTCCCCAGTAACTTCTCTGCACAGGGACAATGGAAAGCTTGGCTAAGATGATGGCTTTTGGATATCAGTGGCTACCTCCTTGGAGCCCTTAACACCAAGACCAACATGACCATGTAGTTCCACAAGTGATAAAAGCCTTGAACCTGGTCCACAGGCCAACCTGAGTCTGTTACTGCACTGGCAGGATCTTTAGACCCTCATCCGTTAGGAATGAATCCAGAAAAAAGCCAAATATCTCTGGTTTCTTAATGGGCAGGGGAACAGTTAGGTCTGCTCCCAGTGACTTGATCTTCATGTCCTTAACCAGGCAGTGCAGCTTGGTCGTAGGGATTTACTCCTTGTCTTCAGTTTTACCTCCATGAGGAGCCCCATGGCCTCAACCACAGCTAGGGTCTCGACCATAAGCCTGGCCCTTAAGATTGCAGCCAAATCCTTTGTGGAAACTGCCTTCTAATCCTGGGTCTCTAGGTCCTCTGGGCCTTCCCACTGCAGTGGTATAATCCACCATTTGCTTTTCTCCCCAAAGAAAAAGGGTCCCTTTTTCTTTTTTTTTAAATATTTATTTATTTATTATGTATACAATATTCTGTCTGTGTGTATGCCCGCAGGTCGGAAGAGGGCACTAGACCTCATTACAGATGGTTGTGAACCACCATGTGGTTGCTGGGAATTGAACTCAGGACCTTTGAATGAGCAGGCAATGCTCTTAACCTCTGAGCCATCTCTCCAGCCCCTCCCTTTTTCTTTTAAAGGAAGGATTGTGATATGGGATTCCCCTCTGTACGCTATGAATACCATTGGTTAATAAAGAAGTTGCTTTGGGCCAATTGTAGTGCGAAATAAGGAAAGACAGGTGTTCTAAGCTGATAGAGTAGGTGTAGTGAGGGAGAAGCCATGTAGCTGCTGCAGGAGACAGACACATCAGAACCTTGCAAGAAAGCCATGAACCTTGTGGTAAAATACAAAATAATAGAAATGGGTTAATTTAAGATATAAAAACTAGCTAGAAATACACTTAAGCTATTGACCAAACAGTATTGCAATTAATATAGTTTCAGTATGATTATTTTGGGTCTAGGCAGGCAGGAAGCCAATGAGTGGCCTTCACCTACAGGACTGCATCTTTTCAGTATTATGGGCAATGCCATCTCTTCTGTAAAACACCTGTAGTCTTCACTCACATGAGAAGACAACTCTGAAATTAAACTACCGTATAGAAATTGGCACCTGAACTTTTTACACTTTTTATGAACCATAATGT
>NW_004949097.1:4837935-4863882 GCF_000317375.1 Microtus ochrogaster
GAGGGTTGCACCCACACACTGAGACAATGGGGATGTTCTATTGGGAACTCACCAAGGCCAGCTGGTCTGGGTCTGAAAAAGCATGGGATCATTTTTGTTTTTATTCCTATCACTGAAAATATATAAATATTTAGTCTAAATAAAAACAGGTGTCAGGTATACTAATCATATATATACAGAAACAAAAAAGCCTCACTGTAGAGTTCAAGATTTCTTTTTCCACAACTTGCTTCAGAGTTATGTCACAATAAACATGTCTCATTATTTTTTGGACAGTTTCCTCCTTTATATTGGATTGGATGATTGGGCTGTGTAGCTTTGAGCCTCAGACGAGTTGAGATTTTGTATTTTCATTGAGCTTTCTTATTTTGAATAGTTTGTGCATTTGATTTTGCTTGTTTGTTTGTGAGACAGTTTCTCACTCAAAACCTTGGCTAGCCTGGAACTCTCTTTGTGGATTGGATTGGCCTCAAACTCATAGAGAATTGTGTACCTCTGTCCCCTGGCACTGGAATTAATGTCACCATGCCATTGTCATTTGATATATTATAACTTCCTTTATAATCTGTTTTAGTGTTTTGGAAAATTATACCTTATTCATCATTAAATAAAAATTTATGTGCATATAAATAAATACTATGAGAGAGAGAGAGATTTCCTCTGTTACAGTAAGGTCCTAGAGACTGAAGTCAGATGGTGAAGCTTAAGAGCAAACTTCTTTCCCATGGAGCCATCTTGCAGTCCTTGTGTGCTGACTCACAGAATTCTTTGTTGGGTCTGGTGGTTATAGTTTTATAATTGGCATGTTCATTAAGGTTTCCATGGTGAATACCAAGAAACAGTAACTTTTTGAAAGATTGCCATCCCTTTGGGTGTGTGTAGGGGCTGAAGTATTTTCCATGGGTATTAAAGGAAACAGTTTCAAACAGTATGTGTGTGTAACTCTGTGTGTGTAGTCACTCCCCTTCCTCCTTTCTAGGTAGTTGATTTTTCTCCCTCCAGCTTGTTAAATTGTGGGTCCTGAACTCATAAAGCTTTGTGAAAATTTTTTCAATGAAAGCTTTCTGAATGCACAATGATTATTAAACATTAGCTCAAAACCAAGTGTTCAGTGAGGTGTGTATGGCAGTGTTAGCCTGTATTGTGTTAGGTGACTTCACTGTGCCCAGGTTCTAAATACACAACAGGCTCACCTAGTGATTTACACCATCACACTATACAGCATCAAGGAACTCTGACAGAAAGTCTTTCAGAGGAAAGACTACTATTTGCCTTAAATAGCAATGTTTCTATGCTCCATACTAAGTTTTCTGCTCCTGCAGACACATGGGGGTGTGGTTATGGAAAACGAAGGCTTTCCACAGTTCTTACTATCACCAGTCCTAAACCTGAACACATTAGCACATCTTTGAATTCTATTTTCAGACTGACTCCTCTTTAAAAACTTGTGCTTGATTTTCTGGCTTGGGTTTCATTAAAAATAAAAGCCTTTAAATGAATATTTGCTTTGGATAAGGGCCATCTTTCCTGAAACTTCTGAAATAGCCCTGAATATACCTCACCAGTTGTATACAACCAAGTTACATAAATCAAATCAAACCACTGATGAACTCTGAAAAGTGCGCGAAATGTTCTATTTCTTGTGTTGTCAAAAATGTAGCCAAATTTTGTTTAAGTAACAAAATTATTACTCTCAGTTGCTATTGTTCTGAACAAATTGGTCTTCAACTTTATATTATATTTGTATATACATATATTTTGTTATATCTATATTGAAGATTTTAAAATTAATTTATCTGTGATTGATTTATTATAGTAAGGATTTGATTGGTATAGCCATTTCATATACTTATCTACTCAACTACATAAAATTATTTCTAGTAAAAGGTGGTCACATGTGGAAACAGATTTTGGACATCTTGGTCAGACTTCTAAATGACCTGTAGATTACAGGAAGGACAAACAGAATTGAGAACTAAACAGCAGTAACTGCTGGCCACACCACTTCTTTCCAAGGCTAGCCCCCTATAACAGGTATGAAAAGATGGCATGAGAAAGATATGGCTATACCTATTGATTGAGAAAGACAAGACCTCGGGAGACCTTTGAAGCTAGACTGTGAAAAACTGGGGTTTCCAGGAGGAGAAAGCTGTGGGGAAGTTTGCTTCAAGACATGGTAGCAGAAAACACGCTCTCCTTGAATCGTGAATAAACAATGAGTCTCGCAAAGAGTTTTATTCAGGAGCAAATCTATTCTGGCCACTTCGGATAGTCATAAGACGCTGGCAGAATATCAAAGTGCCATTTCTGGTCCTGGTCATAGGTAGTAATGTCCTCATTGGATTGAACAATGTATTAACAGTCACTGTTCTATCTTTCGAGATAAAACTTTGTCCTGTCATTTTTAGAGTCTCGTTCTATATTTTCACATCATTCCCTCATTTGGCCAACCTCCTCACAATGGCATGTTTGATATTTTCTTTTATAAAATTATTTTTAAAATTTTGTTTATATCTGTGCATGTACCCATGAAGTCCAGAAGAGGGAGTTGGATATCCTTGAAGTTGGAATTAAAGCCTGCTGCAAGCCACTGGTCACATATGCTGGGAAGACCAAACTCAGGTCCTCTGCAAGAGCAGTATACACTTTTAACCACTAAGACATGTCTCTAGCTAATGTCTATTTTTTATACTTAAAGTTATTGTTTTCTATTATACTCAGATGCTTTGCCTCATGAGACAATAAGAATGGTAATCCTGATTACTATAGTTGATTGATTTTTGTGTTATCAGTCACTGGAATTGAGAAAAGTGTGGGGCCAGGCTCTTAGGTACATTGTGTACATGATATTGGGGGTGCTCCTGGCCATTACTACATTAATTTAGAGAAGTTTATATACTTAATGAATTAGGATATATATTCAGGGGGATAATACACAGCAGACAATGGAGATAGTGATAGTAAGTGACTAGCTAACAGCCTGGTGACATGATCACTTAAAAATGAAATGAATAGAATTAGAGATGAGAATCTGCTCTCTTCCCAGTCAGTCCACATAATTCTTGACACACTGAGAAAGTAGAAAAGTAGGCGTGTGTTCTGAGAAGAAGCAGAAGATGAAGAATAATTTATTTATAAAGAAATAGAATTCCACCAGCTCGACTTTGTCATGTTCAATGATTTGTATGGCTGTTGTCCTCAGCAATGGGGCCCCACTGTTACTTTGCAGAGAGCAACTCTTGTCTTAGCACCACCCAGGGTTGTTTGAGGATTTCCATGGAACCCCCCTTAGCCAAAAACTCAATTTTATGCTATGAAGTCCCTCCACTGAAAGCCTTGCTTTGAGACAAGAAATGTCCAGTGAGTGAGACTCCATATGCTTTGTTACTAGCAGCCCTCATTAGGATCCCTGTCATAGATTCGAGCACATTTCCATTGCACTAGGTTCCACACCACCCCCAAAATCCTCTAGCCATCTCTTTCCTCCTGCTCTTTCTCCATCTCTCACCACCTGATCTCCCCACTCTCATTCCCACCTGTACCCAGGTCATCCACAAAAATCTATTCTATTTCCCCCTCTCAAGGAGACCAATGTTTCCTCCTTTGAGTCTGCTTCTTGCCTATCGTCTCTGGGCCTTGAGCTTGTAACTTGGTTATCATTTACTTAATGGCTAATACCAACTTAAAATTAAAACCATACCATATTTATCTTTCTGGGTCTGGATTACCTCACTCAGGATGTTTTTTTTTTTCTAGTTCTATCCATTTGTCTATGAGTTTTATGATGTGATTATTTTTCAAATTAAGAGGAGCAGCAGGTGGCAATTGATGTTCAATGTGTCGACCTATTAGGAGAGAGAGCACCTGATGGGTGAATCTCAGATAGGCAAGGCTCCGAGACCACAGACTCTAGAATGTCTTTTGCTTCGACTGTGCCACTACCTGTTTGCTGCTGCTGTCTTTCTCTGTTATGGGCCATGGTGTGCATGAGTGTGGGAGAGTCACACTGCGTGCAATGCAGTGCCTTTAGCTCATGGAAAGATCCCATTCTGCTGGGCATTTTTACCTGCGGATTAGTATAAAGACAATTCCTTCCTAAGCTGTATTTTCTGACTGATGATGGCAATGTTAGTTTATATAGAGTTTTGATTAATAAAAGTATATACAAGGAAGTGTCACACAGCTAGAACATATGAATTTCTATTGAGGAGCCACATGGACTGCGGCTTAGGTTGATAATTAGGACAAGCAATTGAGTCTCAGTAGCCCAGCTAGTTTAAATTCTTTTAACGTTAATGTTGGGAGATGTATTCACAGGTTCCAGGGTGCAATACAGCTGAAACAAAGCTTTGAAAGTAACTTAGAGTTAGACTAAGATGTTTTTGTCAATTAGCCTTGAGGTACAAAATGCAAGGAGACAAAACTTTTAAAGGGCGCATTGTTGAATACAGAACCCTTTCATGGCAGGGAACAGGAACAAAGCAGCCCAAATATCCTTGGTTGATCTACCTTTCTTACTAGGATTGGTGCATGATTTATCTGTATGTGTCCATGTTTTGTTCCTTTCCTGACTCAAGTTCGTGTATCCATTCAGAAATATTGTTGGTGGGTATTCAGATTGATTCCTACTTTGGGTTATTTCAAATGAAGATGCCATCGAGGTCCTTTATGCACATATACTTTGATTTTTAGTTCTATTCCAAGCATTTTGAAACATGCACATCTCTTGCAATTGCTAACATAAGAAGTCCATTCACATCAAGCACTGACAGTGTTATGAGCGAACTGTATTCTCATTCTCTTGGTAGGAATGTCATGCATCCAGAACCAGTTTAGAAATTTGTCAGGATTTATCGAATTAGCCTTCCTTTGCATTGTGTTGTGTTTGAATCTTTGATTTCAACAACAACTGTTTGAGTTGCTGACTTGAGTTCTATAAAAGAATCTTGGAATGAGAATGACATTTTTTCAACAGTTTCTGCAATGGCCCTAAATTTTGTACTGAGTATTTATGCCAAGTGGTGTTCTCAGCATCAGTGATGATAAAATCTAAGTATTGATCACCTCTGAAAGAAGGTTGAAGACAGTCTATGCCCTGCACTGTGTTCTGCCAAGATTCAATTTTCCATGTAAAAATAAAAAGACTATCTATCTCATTATTATGAAATTTTTATTTCATCATTAATAAGTTGTAAAATTATATGTAAACCAAAGAATTGTTTTAAAATAATGTCTGAATAATTTATCAATAGCAAATATTTGATTTATATACCTATGAGGATCCCTTGAGAATTTCACAGGCAAGGTGGGTTGCAGATTCTCTAAAATTTATAAAGCTTTTTTCCCCACTATTCTCTGGCACGTAGTTGTCACAAAGGGAGAAAAAGTCCATCCTTCTTATTCTTGAACATCCTTGAGCAGATATTCAAAAATAGTGGTGTCTGATCGTGATGTTGAATGGAGCCCATATTTCTAGAGATATCATTCTCATCTCCTCAAGCCTTTTCATTCTTTAAACTGGAACCCCTCATATGAATTAAACTGTTATCTGTTACCCATGTTTTATTTATGTTTTCTTGGAACCTGAGAACCTCACATTGCAAGGTTTTGATTAATTCAATATTATAGAGGAACAGCGTTGAATTTCTGAGAAAAACTGAAGCTGAGTAGGTAAGTGACAATAGATCACGTGAGGGTACATGCTCAATATTTTGTTCTTGTAGGGATTGAAGAAATAAAAGTAAGTCACATTAAATGTCAGCATTTGATCAGTTGTTCTGACAGCATCATTGAAGATGGATTTGAAAGGGATGAGCCTTGAGAAAAACGCTGATGCTCCATTAAAGTTAAACTATATCCAAGCCCTGTAGTAGTGTATGAGTTTTACTACAGACAGTTACTCGTGACTGCACATTATTAACATATAGGTTTGTGGATCAGAAGTCCAATTTGAATCTCATGTAGCAAAATGTCAAGACATCATGACAAATCATGCAACATGCACACAGCAGTTTAAGAATTTGCACCTAGTGCAATTATTTTTCTAAAGTGAAGGAGGTGTGAAACCTTTCTCAGAGAAACAGCAATATCACAAAAAGAGAAAAATCATCAGAAATGGCCTCTAGTAGACCTGCTTTGGGTCATGTTAAAAGAAATTTTTTCAGAGGCAGAAAACACAGATAAGATGTGTGGGAACTTATGAAATGTGGAATTTGTAAAGAAGGAACAGCAGTTGAAAACATTAAATATTTTCACTTTCGTAGTTATGTTATTCAAAATAATAATAGTCTTCCAGCCATCAAACACTATATGTAACACCCGATAGTAAGAACACAATTCTGTGCTAAGTGATTGTAGCTCATGAGTATTTGAAGTGAATGAGAATGATGGAAACTAAATAAAGAAAGGATATGTGCTCTCTTATAAGGAAACCCATACTACATATGAATTAAAACCATGTTGTTTGAGGATGAATTTAGATTAATTACAAATAGTACCACAAACACTAAAGTCAACAGTGGAAGGGAGAAAAGGAACTGCATTTGCTATCTCAGTAGAGGAGATAAAACAGAATCACAGAATGCCCAAGAAAGACTAAAGGAAGCAGGAAAAGGCTGAACTCTAATAAGACAAAAAGGCAAATGTAATAAATAATAAGTTGTGTAAAAGAAACCTTTTCACTATTTAAATAATTACTTTGAACATAAAAGCTTTTAATAAACTAATAAATGCACAGAGGCTGACAGAGTAGATGAAAATAAAATCCTCTATACATTGCCAATAAGAATCCTAGAAATATAATAAAGAGATAAAATATGTGAAGTAAAAGGTATATAATGCTGACATGACCAAAAAAGAATCAATATTCCTGTTAGAAAAGACAGACTTGTCAAGTCTTAATATGGGGGGGGGCTTAATTCCACATCAGCTTGATATGCATGCTTTGTTGACACCCATGGGTGGCCTGTCCCTTTCTGAATAGAAATAGGAGGAGTGGATTGGAGGGGAGACAGAGAGGAGTTGGGAGAGGGGATGGGAGAGAATGAGAAGAGGGAGGTTATCTGCAGTTGGGACGTAAAACAAATGAATAAGTTTAATTAATGATATAAAAAAAGGCTGGGCAGTAGTGGCACATGCCTTTAATCCCAGCACTCAAGAGGCAGAGGCAGGCAGATCTCTGTGAGAACAAGGCCAGCCTGGTCTACAAGAGCTAGTTCCAGGACAAACTCCAAAGGTACAAAGAAACCCTGTCTAGAAAAACCAAAAAAAAAAAAAAAAAAAAAAAGGAAAAGACTTTAGAATAAATGAAATCAACAGGCAGTGGTGGCACATGTCTTTAATCCCAGCACTCGGGAGGCAGAGGCAGGCCAATTTCTGTAAGTTCAAGGCTAACCTGGTCTACAGAGTGAGCTACAGAACAGGCTCCAAAGGTACCAAGAGAAACACTGTCTTGAAAACCCCTGCCCACAAAAAAGGAATTTATCAGCGATTAAGCAGATGTTAGCATGTATAAATTAAACACCAAAACCTGTTATCTAAGAAACGTAAATGAGAAATCAAACACACGAAAACAGTTTAACATATTTAACTGTCCTTGAGGTGCATATTAAAATTGGAATAAGACTCCATTTCATTCCAGTCAGAATGGAAGTCATCAAATAAAGAAACAGAAACAAATATGGACAAGGTTATACAGGAATTAGAAACTTTAGATATTGCTGTTGGGAATGCAAATGTCTTCTGGCATGATGGAAATCACAGGAAGTTCCTTAGAAACTGAAAGCAGAGAAGCACCATGTGACCCAGCTATACTACACCTTTAACACTCCAGTGACTTTAGGCATGCAAAAGGTATTTACACATCCATGTTCACTACAGCACTGTTCATAATCTCCCAGGTTTGGTCCCCGCTTTTTGGTCAATCAATGAATAAATGGATGATAAAAATGCAACAGGGCTGGGTGGGAGGGCCGGAAGAAGAGAGAGAGTGGGTAAGGGTCAGTCACAAGGAAGGATAACATCTTCAGGGAAATGGATGTAACTAAGGGTCACTGTGTTGTGACAGAAAACAGACTCAGACAAATAATGCCGTTTTTCCCTCTCACTTATAGAATCTAGTTTTAAATGTATAAACAATTGTGAGTCAATAAAATGCCATAATGATATTCATTGTTTTTGCTCGAAAAATAATAATTAAAAGTACTAAATGGACATAAAATAGAAAGAATGTTATATATTGCCACAGGTGTTAAATTCTGAAAAGTGGTATATTTTCATGAGCATGTACCTACCAAGAAAGTCTCAAAATGTATGGGGTAAAATTGGAAAAAGTTCCAAAACAGAATTGGAAAATGTATTGTTATAACTGACTTCAACATTCTTTTATCTGTAAGATACTCATTCAGTAAGAAGGAAATTAGTAAATACATAATATAGTAAATAATATTATCAGTGATTTTCATCTAATCAGTATTTAAGATTACTTAATTTAACAACAGAGAATACTACATTTCCAAATATAGCCACATAGAACATTTACCAAGACAAATGACAGACCATACAACACATAAATACAAACTTAACGAACCAGAAACCATGTATAATAAATTCTTAAATGCAACAATATTAAATAGACATTCAACTTAGAAATTTCTTTTGGTTGTTAAATAAGAAACTTGAGAAATAACAGATTGTTGAAATAGGTGCAGCGGGGCTGCGTCCCCAGCACCCTGCTGCCCGCAAGGCTAGCTTTACCTGAAATAATTACACGGACACTGTATTCTTTTAATCACTGCTTGTCCCATTTTTATCTAGCCTCTTCTAGGCTAACTCTCGCACCTGGACTAGCCCATTTCTAAGAATCTGTGTAGCACAGCTGGGTGCGCTTACCGGGAAGATTCTAGCCTACGTCCATCCTGGGTCGGAGCTTCATCGCGTGTGCCTCAGAGAGCAGAGCTCTCGCCTCTGCCCGCAGGAGTGGAGCATCGTGTCTCTCTGAGGTGTCTGCCCCCGAGAGGAGAGCTGTCGAGTCTGACCTCACTTCCTCTTCCTCCCAGCTGTTCCGTTCTGTTTACTCCTCCCACCTATCTTCTAACCAATGAGGGCCAAGCAGTTTCTTTTTATTTAACCAATGACCTTCCTCCATCAACAGATGGATTAGAAGAAAGACACTCAAAAATGTTTCAAGTATTTTGGACTAAATATGACAGAAAATATGAAAGGGCATGAGAAAGGAGAAAACAAAGTCAACAACATAAGCTTCTCGAACAAAAAGAAAAAGCCATAAAAATTTGGCAAGTAGGTTAAAAGATACAATAATGTTAGTGATGGTCAAAACAGGAAAACAACAGAAAAAAAATGAATGAATCCAAAATGTAGATCTTTTAAAAGATCAATGAAATTGACAAGCTTCTAAGCAAACAGACTAAGCACAACAACAAGAACGCATACATTGCTAAGACCAAAAACGAAGGTGGGATGATCACTAGCACCTCACAAATACTAGAAGGGAATTGAAGAGTATATACCCCTTTCTGCAGGACTTAGGCAACAGATGAAATCTCCCAAAGATGCAACCTACCAAACTTCAAATGAAGTCAAACAGGTAACTCAAAGAAGGCCATGTCTACTAAGGAAATGGAATATATAATGAATAACCTTCCAACGCAGAAGGCAGCAGGCTCAGATGCTTTAGCAGGAATATTCCATCAACTATGTAAGAAATTGAGTATGAAACATCCTTAGGGTATATTTTAGAAAAAAGGAGTATAAGGAATATTTTAAAACTATTTCTGTGAGGTCAACTTTAATGAGTAAATAATTGATTTTTTAAAAACTTCTATGATAAATTACTTAAAGTTGACAATGAAAAAGAACATAAGTATAAACTACAAACAAGAGATATTTATTCTATGCTTGCAAGACTTATTCAAAATTTGAAAATCAATTAATGTCATCATCAATCACATTGAAAGAAGCTCAAATAAAATTTATATGATCATAACAATAGATACAGAAAAACTTTTTTTTTTTTTTAGAAATTCAGCATCCCTTTATGGGAGAAACTTGCAAACTAGGAATAGAGGGGACATTTCTGCATTTGTACAGAAATGATTTACAATAACATCATTGTCTTAATGGCATCAAAGAGGATGCTTTTTCACAAACTGCCATAAGACAAAGGTTTCTTTTTTCACTATTCCTGAAAGTTCCAGCTAATTTAGTAGACAGAAAAAAAATAGAGAAAAAGAAACACATCGTTAAGGAAGAAACAAAATTGTTTAAGGATGACATGATTGATTGTGTGTCTCAAAAAGTCAGAACAAAGAGCGCTAACCAACAGCCATGACAGCAGCAAGTACCCAGAAACAGTAACCTTGACAGACAAAAGGCTTAAATACAAATGCTAATGCCTTTTTATACATCAGCATAGAACAACTGCTGTCCTAAATTTAAAATGTAATATCATGTCATCAACAAGAAAAGCATAAATTATCTAGAAATGAAAATCTATGTAAGATAAATCCAGGCAGAGATACTTTTCTTCTTCATTGTCATCATCTTCTTCATCATTGTAGTCATCAGTCCTTGGCTTCTCTTCCTCCTTCTTCCCCTCCACCACCACCACCATCATCATCATCATCATCATCATCATCATCATCATCATCATCATCATCATCATCATCATCATCTTTTTCTCCTCTTCCTCCTCCTCTTCTCATTATTATTATTATTTTGGTTTTGGGAGACAGGGTTTCTCTATCTATCTCTAGCTGTCCTGGAACTCAGTCTGTAAGCAAGGCTGGCCTCGAACTCAAAGAGATCCACCTGCCTTAGCCTCCCTGAGTTCCGGGACTAAAGGTGATTGCCTTCATTGCCTGGCAAATGTTAATATTACTACTCTCATCATTTTTATTAACTAATATTATTAGAGACAACGTCTCATTATGTATCTCTGGCTGGCTGAGAACTTATAATTCAGAGCAGATTGACCTTAAACTCAGAGCTCAGCTTGCCTTTGTCCCCTGACTTCTTTGATTAAGGGAATAATTAAAATAATTTTAAATTAAAAATTTAAAAATTGTGTGTGAGAGAGTATGTGTGATTTTGTGTGTGATTATGTGTGTGTATGTGGGAGGCAGACAGAGAGAGGGAGAGAGAGAGAGAGAGAGAGAGAGAGAGAGAGAGAGAGAGAGAGAAAATCATCTTTGGGCATGTGTGTCCATGGTGTCCATACAGAAGTGAGAAGCTGGCTTGCTGAGGGGAGGCCAGTTTTCTCCTACTTTATGGGACCTTCCGCTGAACTCATGCTGACACATTTGTTGGCAAGCACCTTTACTCACTGAGCCCTCTCATTGGTCCATAGAGAGGTATTTCATATGTAGGGGAAGGAGCAAGGTTGCCAGCTTCCAACCTGAGCTCTAAATCCCTGCAATCCAAATCAGGATCCGAATCCAAGTCAGGATCCCATCTATTGATTTATTTCGGTACTGACATTTTGATTCTGCAACTTATATGAAAATGTAAAAATAAGCAATCAATACTACAGAAGGTCAAAAAAGAAAAGAATGAATGCAATTTGAACTGTAGGTTTATTATATGAATAAAAATACAACACTCTGTCATAGGTAAACATCACCAAAGCAAATGATCACCATGAAAAGAGACAGAAAATCATGGTGCCTTTATCATTGATAAAGTAATTAAAGCCATTTGATAGTAAAAAGATTGTCCTTTCAAAAAAAACCATGCTACAGTAATTAGATATCCATCTCCTCCCCCAAAGCAGCCCAGAAACTGACAAAAATTAGCTCTAAGTATATCATAGACTTGAACATAAAAAACGAAGTTATAAAGCTTTCAGAAGATACCACATGAAACAGTCTAACTGTCTCAGGGTTGTTGATGGGCTTTTAGATATAACAGAAATGATCTGTAAGTGAAAATATGTTACGTTGGACCTGATTAAAATCTCATAGGATTTGGAAGGAACACTATGGAAGATGTAGAAATAGACAAGGTAAGGAACAAACTGGATGTATCAGGTTCATGTTTATCTGGATGGTGATGAAGAAAGAAATACGTTCAGAGTTACTGGACGACATTTTCCCCCCAGGCTCCTGCAACATGGATCAGTGACTAAAGGTATTTGCCACTAAGTCAGAAGATGTGAGTTCAAGCCTCAGGATTCAGATGATAGAGCAGAAGCTGGAGGGGGCTAGTCACATCTGATCAGCAGTCAAGAGCAGAGAATAAATGTATACATTTGAATGATGCTCACCTCACTTTCTCCATTCTTATATAGTCTAGCACCTAAGTTCAGGGAAGGGTTCTGCCCTTGGAGGATTGGATCTTCCCACACCAATCCCACACCCAGAACTAACTCCTACAGTCAACCTGATGTAGACAGTCCTTCATTGGAACTTTATTTACAGTTGCTTCTAGATCGTGCAATGTTGACAGCTAAAACCATTTATTACATGATTCATCTATTATTTATCTATTAACCAATCATCATCTACCCATATATTATTACACACCCATTCTTCTGTTTAACATCTGTCTATCAATCAATCTACAACCAACTTATCTGTTATCGTCAATTCATACATCCACTCATTATCTGTGCTTACCTAATTTTACGATGTCAATTTAGTACAAGATAGAGTCATCAGAGAGAAGGGTGAATCAAATTGAGAAAATGCCTCCATAAGATTGGACTGTAGTCAAGCATTTACAGCATTTTCTTAATTAGATATTGATGAGGGAGGGCTCTGCCAAGTGTCATTGGGACCATCTCTGGGATGGTGGTCCTGGGTTCTGTAAGAAAGCATGCTGGGCAAGTCATAAGGAGTAAGTCAGCAAGTAGCATCTCTCCATGTTCTCTCCATCAGCTCCTGCTTCTAGGTTCCAGGCCTATGTAAGTTCCCATTCTGACTTCCTTCAGTGACGGGCTATGATGTGGAAGGATAAATCAATAAACTCTTTCCTTCCCAACTTGTTTTTGGCTGTTGTGTTTCATTATAGCAGTGGTTACCCTAACCAGGACATTATCTGTCATCTATTTCTATTCATGTTCATCATCATCTACTTATAATGTATCCATTCATTTATCATATACATTATATCTATTCTGGTGCCATTTATCATGTGTTTATATGTCATCCATGTCTCCTACAATGCTGGAATCTGTTCTTCTGAAAGCATATGTTCCTCTACAATCTTTCCTGTGTCTAAGCATGTGGCTAAGTATTTGGTTTACAAAGGTCTTCTCTGTAAGTCAAATAAAACTAAGCAAATGAAAGGACTTCTTAAGTCAACAAGTCTGGAATTAGTAGGTGCTAATTGTCAATAGTGATTGCCCAACACATGAATAAAACATGAAATTTGATAGATGCTATCAACAACTCAGGATGAATCATAAGTTTATCATACTATAATCTCAAATCCATCTATTTGAACAACATTTTACTGCTTTTAAATATCTCCAATGAATAGATAATCACTGAATTCTTAAGCTATGGTTGCCTTGTCTTTTATCTCTGCCATTAATATTTTATTTTGTTCATTAATACATTTATTTTATTTAAATTTCAAATTTATAAGTAGCAATAGCTTCTTCTTTTGATGCTAATATTATCCTTTGTTTTTCTCCAAAGTGACTTATGCCTTCATTTTCTTGTTTAACTGCTAAACTTACAAATAGAAAACAGTGAGAAATTAAAGTCATGTTGCCTGAAGAAATTCCTGCATTAAAGAATTAGAATAATTAGTGAAGACATTTTCCACATATCTTTAGACTTTGATTATTGACCGCAATATCTTCCTTAATAAATGAAGGGAATGTGTTAATATTTTTAAAAATAAGGATTTCTTGATACTTGAAGTTGTCCCAGATTTTATCACTTATTTTCTTTTGCAAAACAAATACATGTTACCTACTTCTCACCAGATGTGGTAATTGACTAATGTTTACTATAATAAAGATTTAAATTGGTATTTTTTTTTTAAATTTGTTGATATGCTAGTATAAAATGAACGATTGCTTAGAAATCATTGGTTCAGAAAGGAAGATAGGTGGCAAGTTTAAAAAACTAATTTCATTCAAATTAAGGCATCTTTTAAGAACTTTAAATGGAAAGAATGAAAATACAGAAATTACCACTGATATAGTTGTATTAATAACCCCATTCTTTAATTCCTGCAATATAAATCAGTTTTCTATAGCTTAAATTTATTATGCATGTCAGCATTCTTTAGCATCTTCATGTCAATTATTGATAATCAACTGGTTTATAAAACAATAGATTGCCATAGAGTAAATGTACAGATCTTTAAGAATTGACAAGTAATTATAAAAAGTCTATAAAAAATAACAGAGACTCTGCTTCTGCATTAGTTACTTTTCTCACTACAGTATGTGACCAAAAACCTGAAAAAGAAACAATAGATGAGAGAATGTGTTTATTTTGATTTATAGTTTAAGAAGAGACAAAACCATACTATGGTGGTGGGACATGATGGCAGGAGCATGAGGCAGTGTCTCACATTGTATACACAGTCTGAAAGCAGAGAACATGCAGGAAGTGAGGCCAGTCTATAGAAACCTCAAGACCTTCCCTTAGTGACCATTGTCCTTCTACCAGGCTACTATGAGTTCCATAACTTCCACAGCACCATCCCAGCCGGTGATCAAGTTTTCAGGTATATAAGCCTATGGGTGGCATTTTACATTCAAAACATAGCTACTATTTATGCAAAATTTTAAACACAGAAAGACTAAGCATGGTTTATGAGCCATGAACCATGGACAAGGAAAATGTAGAGGCATCTTGATAAAAACAAGGCAGGAGGATTGAGTCAATGAAGGCATTTGAGTCTAATCATAAGACATCCCCAAGGGAGTTCAGGGCAATATCTAATGAGCAACATACAGTGAAGGGTCTTCAGTGTTTATAAGGTGTGAGAACACATTTCATTGATAAAGCTACACAAACATTTTTAATGTCCTCCCTGGCATCTGTGGAAAGATGGAGGTGGGAAGATCAGAAGAGAACCCAGTAAAGACTGCAGTATTTCTCTAGATGAGAGGTGATTAATGGTTTGTATTACAGTAGTGATGTGGGATTCCTCTCTGTTTGCTGTGAATACCATTGGTTAATAAAGAAACTGTCTTGAGCCCATGATAGAGTAGAACAGAGTTAGGCAGGGAAAACTAAATTGAATGCTGGGAGAAGGAAGGCAGAGTCGGGGGAGAAGCCATGTAGCTGCTGCCTGAGACAGACACTCTGGAACCTTGCCAGTAGGCCACAAACCTCTTGTTAAAATGTAAAACAATGGAAATGGGTTAAATTCAGATGTAAAAGCTAGCTAATAAGAAGTTAGAGCTAATAGGCCAAGCAATGATTTAATTAATACAGTTTTTGTGTAGTTATTTCAGGAGTCTGGGCTCCTAAGAATTGAACAAGCTGCCTCCTCCTAAAAACTGGTGCTCCAGGGTGGTTGACTATATCCACGTAAAACCTGAGGAAGCTTGAAAAGGATCCTCTGGGCAAGCAGGATACAAGAAAAAAAGATTGTCAAATCTTGCCAAGACAGGGTTAGACGGTTTTGAAAAATTTCCTGCCTTTGAAAATGGTCTGTCAGTTACTCTAGGCCTTAGCCAAAGCTGGTTGCTCCAACATTGTAAATAATACTTTGGGTGATTTTTCAGGTAGCCAGTTGTTTCTGTCATTTGTTGCACATTTTGGAAGTTGCTTGATTGCACTTTTTGGTTACTCAAGTAATATTATTTCTCTTCTCAGGTCTTCGATGGAGTTGAAGAATAGATAGTAATAGTATAGTTTTACTTAGTTATGATAAAAGATAAAATAGATATAAATATTATAACTGTAATTCTTGCTTGATAAATGTTTTATGTAATTTTACTATGTTAAAGTTAAAACCTTCCTTTTTATTTAAACAGAAAAGGGGAAGTGATGTGGGATTCCCCTCTGTATGCTGTGAATATCATTGGTAAGTTGATGTGGGAGTTCCCTCTGTGTTCTGTGATTACCATTAATGAATAAAGAAACTGCCTTGGCCTGTTGATATGGCAGAACTTAGGTAGGTAGGGAAGATGGAACTGAATGCTGGGAGGAAGAAGGGCAGAGTCAGAGAGATGCCATGGAGCCACCAGAGACAGACAAAGAATCTTGCCAGTTAGCAAAAAACCACATGACGATATACCGATTAGTATAAATAGGTTAAACTAAAGGATAAGAGTTAGCCAATAAGAAGCTAGAGCTAATGGGCCAAGCAGTGATTTAATGAATACAGTTTCTGTGTGATAATTTTGGTTCTGCGTGGCCAGGACAAACAAGAGGTCTCTTCCTACAGTTACTAAAGAAACTGTCTTGAGCCTGAGGTAGAGTAAAATAGAGCTAGGTGGGGAAAACTAAACTGAATGCTGGGAAAAGGAAGGTGGAGTCAGGGGAGAAGCCATGGAGCTGCCGCCAGAAACAGACATCTTGAAACCTTGCTGGTAGGCCACGAGCCTCGTGGTAAAATATTAAATAATGGAGATGGGTTAATTCTAAATGTAAGAGATAGCTAGAAATATACTAATGTAATTGGCAAAGCAATGATTTAATTAATACAGTTTCTGCATGGCTATTTTGGGAGTTTGGGCAGCTGGGAAATAAACAAGTGGCTTTTGAAAAGTGAACTTAAAGAAAGACAAATTGTAAGTGGAACTTTAATTCAAGAAAGATGCCAGCAATCAGCTGGCAGACATGAAGACCTAATGGCAATAGGCTCGCCTGATTCAATGAAGCAGAAGTAAGAATAACACCAGGCATGTTTGATGTGGTCAGTCCTCTAAACTGAACAGACAGTTTAAATCAGTAGTTTTCAACCTATGGGTCACTATCCCCTGAGGAGTCAAATGATCCTTTCACTAAGGTTGCCTAAGACCATTGAAAAGTACAGATTATATTATATTATAATTCACAACAGTAGCAAAATTACAGTTATAAATCAGGAACAAAAATAATTTTGCAGTTGTGGATCACCACGACATGAGGGACTGTATTAAAGGGTTTGGAACTTTACATAAATACCAAGGATGAAAGAATGTGTGTATGTGGAGATGCCATTCACAAATTCAAGCCTGGATAGAGCCACAAGGCAAACCCTCTACATTCTACAGCAGATAGTCTACAAAAGAGAGAGAGAACACATTGGGCATTGGTGAGAGGGGTGAGATTGTGGAAGTGGCTCTCAACCACAGGCTCTTCCACTGTCTTCACATCCTAAAGATGCTTTGGACATTATGGATAGTTGGTGGACTGACCACTCATTCCTCTCACACAGAATGGTCCGATACAGCAGTGCTGATCCCAGGATGCCACTAGTAATAAAACCTTGAAGTAGATCATTTAATATCTAAATGACACATCACCTGAGTTTCATTTATGAGCTTCTATATCAGAATGTGTGCAAAAAAACAACAACAACAACACAAAAAAACCATTATGAGGAATTTGAACATTGACACTTACTTGCAATTATTAAGAAGTGTTTTCATACGTTAGGTATAAATATGATGTTAAGTTACTAAAAGTCTTTATCTTCAGAGATATAATAAAATAATTAAAAGTAAAACTATACAAGGTTTAAACTTATATTAGAATGATGTGTGAGAACAGAGGGAGCTGTTGGTGGATATTCGATCACAGTGTGCAAGCCCGCATTTACATTTAGTAAATAAAATTAACCTTGGGTCAGGAGGCTGCATCAGCAACTAGTTAACAGAAAGTAATCATAGAGCCTCAGAGGGCACCTGGAAGAGATAGAGTGAAGTTCTGGAAATAGTAGGGAAGGGTTTCGAGTGGCATGGTATTTTTGTTTGGTGGAGCTCTTAGGGAAACACCAGCAAGGGAGAAGGTTAGTTAGTTGCTACTCAACCTCTCTTAGCTAGCAGGCTTTCATCCCAGCCTTTGATTCTCAAGCCTTATTTATGAATATAATGATAGAGATTTAACTAAGCTACCTTTATAGCTTGTGGCAAATCTGGTGCCTGCAGGAACAGAATTCTCACCAGGCTGAGGCCAGAGTGGCTGTGCCACTGCCAGAAGCAGGCAGGCAACTGCAGAATTGTAACTGCTGACTGGAATAGCCTCAGATTAAGGCACAGATAAAACAATGGAGCAGTGTGTATCCTGTCTGGGTGAATGTTATTAGAGTTTGTTGTATTATTCTGTCTACATTTTTTAGCTATTTCAAAATATGAATAATCAAATAGATCTTAGATTTCTACTTTACAAAATGCCGTTCACTGAAAGAAGCCTGACATTATGTATTTTCTTCTCTTTCTCTATACTGAATGTTTTCATATGTACTTAGGTTAAAAGGCATTTTAAAATATATCCCATGAGAGTCATAATGTACTCATATTTTTATGACTAACTGAAAAGCACAAGTCTTTTCATGAAACTTTTTGCTCTTTTGTTTTTTGAGATAGGGTTTTGCTGTTAGGAGCTTGTCCTGCAACTAGGTCTTGTAGACCAGTCTGGCATCAAACTCATAGAGATCTGCCTGCCTCTGCCTCCTGTGTGCTGGAATTAAAAGCATGGGTCACTGCCATTCAGCTCTTTGTGAAACTTTTAAGGGAATTTAGATATATTTTTAAGTTAATTTGTTTATTGTAGAATTATTAACTAAATATAATAATGTACATGAAGTGTAATGACTACCATATAATTCATACCAATTTATCAAACAATTACACCGCTGTGCACATTATTTAAATTATATTGTAGTAGTAGGAACGGTGGGGCTGCATCCCCGGCACCCCGGCCGCCTGCTAACTTATGCCCCGAAATAATTACACAGACACTGTATTCTTTTAAACTGCTTGGCCCATTAACTCTAGCCCTTACTGGCTAATTCTGATATCCCGATCAACCCATCTCTAATAAACTGTGTAGCACTGGTCTTACCAGGAAAGATTCAGCATGTCTGACCTGGCGGCTTGCTTCATTGCATGCATCTGCCCAGGAGAAGGGAGCATGGCCTCTGCTCCAGAGAGCAGAGCTTTTGAGTCTGAGCTCACTTCCTCTTCCTCCCAGCATTCTGTTCTGTTTACTCCACCCACCTATGTTCTAACCAATAAAATGGGCCAAGACAGTTTCTTTATTAGCCAATGACCTTCCTCCATCATTATATCTCTATGTGTTATTATTTAAATAACTCTTTTCTAATGAACAAAATATAAGAATTTGTTTTAATTTTTATATTATGCTTTCTTATCAAGATTAGATTTTCCTTTAATTTTTAATCCTTTATTTTCTCTTATAGATATTCCTTGTTTTTGCTAAATGTTCTAAATTTCTCTTTTTTGTAATAGCTTAGCACAATATCTTGTCACATGAAATATTCACCGTTTGTCCTAGTCTTAAAATTATACTTTGTTTTCTTATTGTTAATATCATATTTTCTGCTGAACAGACTCATTAATGGAGGAATTTCACTTCTAAGACCTATTACTTTTTTATTTATACATCTTTTTGTTTGTTAAATACAGATCTATTGCTACCTCAATATTGCTTCCCTACATTCACTATCTTTCTCAGGACTTAGTTGTATCTAGTTTTTAGCTTGTTTAAATGCTTGTTTTAAGCTAAGCACAGCAGCACATGTCTGTCCCGCCCCACCCTCTAAGCAATGAGCAATAAAACAAGAAAAATCTTGGGCTAGCACTGGCTAGTTCCGGATTAGTTTGTCCTACTAGCTGTTGTAAGGAGGGCCCGCTTGTTTGTCCCAGCTGCCCTGCTAGCTTAGCCCTGAAATAACCACACAGAAATGGTATTAATTAAATCACTGCTTGGCTCATTAGCTCTAGCTTCTTGGCTAACTCTTATATTAATTTAACCCATTTCTATTAATCTGTGTATCTCCACGTGGCAGTGGCTTACCGGGGAAAATTTCCAGCATCTGTTTCTGGTGGCTCTATGGTGTCTCTCTGACTCTTCTTTCTTCCTTTCAGAATTCAGTTGTCTTCCCCACCCACCTAAATTCTGCCCTATCAACAGGCCAAGGCAGTTTCTTTATTCATAAGCAACACATATACAAAATGACCTCCTACAACTAGCAAGATCTTGAATAATACACATAAATCTTAGCAGCAATTGTCAAGTTTCCAACTTGTGCTTTCTTTATATTATCATGCAATATAATATATATGGGAACTTTTATGCATGCCATTCAGCTTGTCAATAATTTTGAAGGGTCATATTAATATATTTTATTGCTGTATTATTTTAAATCAAATATTTTATTTATTGTAAATTAAGTATATTTCATATTATATATAGTTTATGGAAATTAATATCATTGTGTTTTTTAAATTATACTTTTCTAGCCTCTTTAACGCACTGTTTTTTGGATTATTACTGAAATGAATCCAGTAATGAAAGACTTAAAATTATTCAAGATCTCATATCAGCTGTATAAAAACAGGGATATTTGATACATTTAAGCTACCTTTTTTTCAGTAAGGTGAAAGGTTTGTTACTATATTATTTCAACTTATCTTACAATTTCCTCAGTCAAAGTTATAACATTATTTTAACAAATATATGCTTCTTATTAAATATATTACTAAATACTTTGTGGTTTTGTTTCTATGATGGGTACAATGTTTGAGTTTATAGTGATTGCACTATTTATGTGAAGAAATATTCAACTTTCTATTATATTTTGCTTTGTTTATTGGCATTCGCTTTTTTATTTTTAAGGTTAAATTCATTTTCTTGAATCTCTTCATAAGACAAAACACACCATTTTATAATAGTTTACAGGTACCTCCCTGAGATTTAAATTTCTGTGATTTTGGCTACAACAAAATTTCCAGAAGGGAAATATAGACAATATTCTTGCTTCTTCTTCTTTTTTTTTTTAAATCACTCTTTGATTTAACCAACTTAAAGATCAACGAATTAAGTATAGTCATGTCACATAACAATCTCCCAATTAATCAAAATAACAAATGAAGTTGAGTCACCAAATCATGGTCATCTAAAGTAAGATTCTTTCCTCATGGTGACTGATTTCTGACCCCCAAAATGAGAGACCCTGAAATGCAGGATCCAGTAAGAAATGTGGCATCTGGAAGGTGGGAAGGCTCAAACAAGCCTTCAGGGAAGTGAACTACACACCCTTCTGTGGAGGAACACAGTGCAGATAAGGACAGCAACAACCCACAGCGAGGACGGGCGTCTCAGATAACAGGCACCAGGGTGATTTCAGTTTGCTTTGCTCCAAAAATCACACACTCGGTGTTGCCGGAAGCATACTTACATAGATTAGCGTTGCTCTCAGCTTGAATTTTTAAATACATGCCACACAATAATAAGGTTTCCTAAAAGTATTAAGTCTTAAAACCTTAGGTCAAAACACTTTTCCTGAACTTACTCTGCACAAATAAATAGTTTTCACTTTGAGTGCAACATTATGACTAATGTACACCAAGCACACGCTGAATGGATGCCGAAGGGATGGCGAATGGTGTCTACCCCGGTAAATTGCCGGTTTCTGAGCGCCTTTCATGGTTCTGCGTCACGTTGTCCTCTCGCTCTTCTGATCCCAGCACTGAAGGATCTAGAAGGAGATTTTTCTAATGATTTTCCAGTTGAATTACTGCGGTGGACACGTTAGAAGAGACTCAAACCCTTATAATATCTTGTTCCGCTCCTACTTTAATCAAGCCCGCAAATCATGCCTTCCTATAACGTAAGATAAATGATTAAGGGTCCATTTTCTTGTTAATTCCCATTAGTGCTGATGAGCGTCAAGCACATGTATCGGAGACAGAGAAGACTCTTAAAGAATTTAAAAATAATAATGATACTAAAGAGGTTTTTTTTTTTTTTTTTTTTAAATGTCCACGCTTAACTGGCACTGTTATTTTCTATAGGCTCTGAAGTTGGGTAAGAGATGATGACTCTGTCAATGCTGTCTTGGTGCTGTGCTATTATTATGGAACCTTCCCTGAGCTTGTTCTCTGACAGTTTCGTGCATGTACATTGTGAGCCCCGATGAGAACTCTTTTTCTTCAATCTCTCCCACCAGTATCCATACCCATCACAATCCACACACGGGCTTCTCCCAGACCCACAATTGATTCTTATTAATTTAATTATATTAATTTAACTGAGAAACTGGCCCTTCCTGCCTTGCTTTTCTGCTTTGGAAACATTTTCAGGGATATCTTTATGATACTGGGTGACAGATTCATTTTATTTCCTTTTTACAGGGCTCTGGTCTACTAGGAATTCTTCTCATTGCCCCCATTGCTGCTAGCTAACCACTAATTCTATTAAATAAATCCTAAAACCAAGCAATTCTAGTAATGCCTATTTATAGCTTCCTACTCCTCATTCTTATGGAAAACAGTGCAGTACGTGGAGTGGGAAGGCTAAAGGGGCCACAACAGTTCCTCTCCACCATTTTCGTTTTTCTTTTTATTTTATTTTTTTAATTTATTTATTTATTAAGGATTTCTGCCTCCTCCCCGCCACCGCCTCCCATTTCCCTCCCCCTCCCCCGATCAAGTCCCTCTCCCTCATCAGCTTGAAGAGCAATCAGGGTTCCCTGACCTGTGGGAAGTCCAAGGACCACCCACCTCCATCCAGGTTTAGTAAGTTGAGCATCCAAACTGCCTAGGCTCCCCCAAACCATACACTGAGACACTTGTGCCATTATGGGCTAGGATGGCTGTACTAGCAGAGGCAAAGTTGTGCTAACAAAGCCTGAGTAAATAAGTCTTTAATCGTGCAAAATTTAACGTTTCTGTTAAGAAATAGAGTATTAAAAGTCAGTTCATAGAGAAAAAAAAATTATACTGAGCTGAAGTTCAGGTTGCCAAGCTTTGAGTGATATGATAATCATGTTTTTCCCCTTCAGCTGTACGAGGGGATTGGAATTTATACACTCAGTACCTAGAAGTGAATCAGGAAGGAGCAGGCTGGAGGAATATGTCTTTCTCCATTTCTCCCGTCACTCTTACAGTGACTCTCGTGCTTTCCCTGCGTCTTTGCTGATACCTCGTGCCAGGCAGAGTTTCCAAGTGTGGGCTCTGCTGAAGTGAACACACTAAAATGCCCGTCTCTCGGGAGAATAAAATGGCGACCATGCCCATCAGTTTCAAATGTCATTAAATGCACTTACTATCAGTCTTAAAGGACTTCTGATCACTTGATTCAGGCTTTGCATTGCTCTGAAACATGAAGGAATGAAAGAATTGTACACAAAGACATCAACACGTCATTTGCTTTGCGGCACTCTGATGGATGTGTGGGGTGAAAGTCTAGAAACACTGATGTAATTTCTGGTGTTTATTTTTGTTAACTGGGCTAATGGTTTACAGAATGTGATTGAGGTCTCCACATGGGAAATATCTAAGAATATTTTTTATTTATGGATCCTTTCCAGAAAACGATATCTGAATTATAGGAAAATGTAATATATGTAAACATATCTAATGATTTCTGTAAGAAGCATGATACTTCCACAAGGATAAGCTTCCTTTCCTTGGATCATATCAAAAAAATGGCAAAAGTTTTATCAAATGATTATAGTTTAATTTAAAATAAGGCAGTAAGCACCTTTGACTTCATACATGTTTCACAGCAGTGCATAAATTATTGTAGATATCTTCTCCTATCTTCATTAAAATAAAATATGGCCATATACCTGATCATGATATGTCTTTATTTAAAACTGAACCCTTAAAACAAAATGTTATATAAATACTCCAGTTAAAAGAATTATTTATTTATATTCAGTTACTTTGCTTGTAAGTTCCTGATAGGGGTGCTTACATTTGCTAATGGATAGCCACATAACCTGCTTATCAATATTACAGTGATTTAGTAAAAAAGCAATTCACTTTTGACTCATTTTCTACTATGTTTCCCATGGTGATAAAATGGCAGCATGTCGACTCTGGTATAAGCTATTTATGTGCACGTGAAACACATCTATTTTCCCTTTCTGAAAAATGAAAATCAGGTATAAAAATTTTATTTCAAAAACAGCCCTATGCCTCTTGGAGTCATGATTCCTACATATATATCCCTATGCACCATTCTGATGTGGTACTCAAAAAGCTAGCAAAAGTTTACATTAAGTCTGATAATCTAAGTTATGGAAAGCCAATCATTAATACACATAAACACATGCTCATAGACACTCTCTTATCACATGCCCTACTTATGCATGATAGGGAGCCATGTTTTCTCCAGTCAGTAACACCTCACAATGTTTTGTTAGCTAAAATGTTCCAATCACTACCGATCAGTTTCTTACCCTACAAACATTCTTGAATATATTAAAGGCTTCATTCCTGAACAAAATTTACTTCTGACTCAAACCATCCAAGAAATCCAGACAGTGGGGGAATCCTCAACTTGGTATACTGAGATAGATTTACTATGTAAGCAACATCGGTCTGTTGGTATATTGATATAATTTATTACGTAAGCCATTGACGTTACAGAGAAAAAGCTACCTCATATATATGGATCTGATGAAATTATCAGAATACTTTAAAATGTCATACAGTTACAACCAAGTAAAAGGTATCACTGGCGACACAAAAATTTAGAACAGAAGTTTCTGTGAATGAATGACTACTGGAAAGCCTATTAGCCAAAATTTAAAATATGCTTTAAGAAGAGAATATCTGAATTTTGTTATGAAACAAAGTAGCCACCAGTCAGCTTTATATAGTAAGTAATTACCAATTTCTAGGGAGAAATTGGTATGTTTCTGCATAATAATACTGAAAAAATAATACTGAAAAAAATTTCAAAGGAGAGGGTGCTGATCCCACCTTTGTTCCAGGGCAGTCATAAATGTCCTGCCACTCCACCACCCTCCTCCAGGGGGCGCCGCTCCCTTGCTGGTTTCTCTTGGTTTCATTGCCTCCTGAGGCTCTGCCCCCTTCATGCCTGCATGAGGCTGATCAGACTGAAACTGTTACTACTCAATGAATTCAGTTTTATTTTGATGATTGTTGTTTCTACTTTTTTAAGTGTAAGTTTTATTCCTTTGTTTAGTATTAAAGAATATCATAGTTTTGTACATATAATTTTTTTTTAAATTTACATGATTTAAAATTGGCTTTGAAATCTGTAACCATTTGACTGCCTGGCCACAGGGTTTTTTATAAATGAAGGGCCCAGACATTTTAAAATTTTTATTATGTTAGTCACAGCTCTTAGTTTACTTACCTAGACTGAGGTTTTTTTCAACACTCCTCTTTGACTACTTGTCTGTTTCATTGCTGGAAAGTTTGCTGACATTAAGAAAGAAAAAAGAAAAAAACAAAACCAGAAGACTAGGCAGACGTTTCATCAGCAATCTGAGAGGATGCTAGTGTAGTGCAGTTATGGAGGGCGAAGAATGAAATCCTAGGAAGAATTCTGGAAGTTATCTCTCTGCTTTATCCTACTGGCTTCAGGCATCCTTTACCTAAACTATTGTAGACAGATGGGTATCTGTCCTGTTTGTAAAGATCTTGAGGGAAGCCATCCTATAATCTCTTAATATCCTTCTTTATATCTAATCTGTTTGTCCATTTAATTTAGTTTATCTTTGGCAGACATGGATAATGTTACCCTTTACAATATAATTTATTATAACCTTGATAAATGAGATATTGCTTGTATGTGAAAGAAGATGGCAATTTCTCAAGACAGAGAATATTGTTATTAGGACTTTAGACAGAAAATCGCACATCAATTGTCATGGTAAAGGAGTTTTAAGATAACCTGGAGCCAAAGAGAAGATCTGCACAATATTCATTCATATACACCTATATAACACGACCTACTCATCAATGCATTCCAAAGATTACTAATATCATACATGAACTGCACAGGGTTAGTTCATATACACCTATAT
>NW_004949097.1:4864083-4893554 GCF_000317375.1 Microtus ochrogaster
TTAGTTCATATACACCTATATAACGCTACCTACTCATCAATGCATTCCAATGATTGGTATTTTTATACATGAACTGAACAGCGATAGTTCTTTAGAAGTCAGAACTTACTTTTGATTTTCCCACACTTTAAACAATGGCACAACATTTTTACTGTTTCATTGATATTAGCATGAAATAATAATGCAGTCAAATCCTGAAAAAATCCCAGTTCCCTCTCTCTCTCTCTGTAGTTTAGGGATGTTAATCTTTGGTTTTGAGCATGCTAGGCAAGCACCGTACCACTGAGCTCTATCTTCAGATCTCTTTTTACATACAAAATAATTCAAACAATATCGAGATATGGTCTCATTCAATTACTTGGGCTGTCCTTGAACTCACTGTAGTGCTCAAGCAGGTCTCGGGCTTGCAATCCTCCTATGTCAGGCTCCAAAATAGCTGGAATTACAGGTCTGAGCCAGCATGCCCAGCTCCTGTGGTGTTTTACCAGGTAGTAAAATTAGTAGTGGAGCAGGGAGCTCCAGGGATACAGCTAGTGAGTCATCACCATGCTGGTACAGGCTTTCTGTGATGCAAATAAATCTAAGTTTATAGACACAAGGCAAATAGCAAGTAAGGAAACTTTATATAAAGATAAACTAATTGCACATTAATGCAATGTGCAGTGCTTGCAAAGATGAAGTTAGCTCTACCTGCAGCATCTAAAACTCTATCACACTCTATAATTTATATTGAAATATGCATACATCCTCCATTTCATAAGCTACACATGAAATTAATATCATTAATTTATAACACAACACCTGTACATTATAGCCTCATATAGAGCAATGCCTATACTGGGAAAAATAAATTCTGTTTATACATCCAACTTGAGGTAGAACCATTCTTGAGAGGAGTAATTTTGATTGTGTTAGGTTGAGGAAGTATGACTAATTTAAACGATAAGTTATAATGATTTGTGTAGCTGGAATTAGCCCAGGGACCCTGTTTCAGACTTTGCAAACTTTTTGTTATGCAGAAAATGTAAACAAATAAAGACTCTTTTGCCTCTCACTTCCACTGTTCTCTCCAATCCAGATCTTGCACTATGGGTTGCCTCATGATGTAAGTTGTAGCAATAAGTCAGTGATAGTGTCTTCATTTAAAATTATGTGTATGCCTGTAATCTAGCACTCTAGAGGCTAAGGCAGAAAAGGATGCTAGATTTAAGGCCAGCCTTGTTTGTTTACACAGTGATATTTTTCTCTCAAAAATACGAAAATTATTCAAGAGGTAAAGTTACCAATGACTGTTTCAGTCATTGCTCAGCTGGAGATGGCTTGTTTGATCCCAATAAAATGGTCAGTTCCAGGCAGAGACAAAGGAATGGCTGTCCCATAATGTGACTGGATTGGGCCCCAGAAAAACATCAGTCACTGGTATCCTTTTGGAATTATTGCAGAGACATTCACTCTCAGCATATGAACCATCTGGTTCTTAGAGAGAATGAATGCATTGAAGAAAATCAGAACTTCAGTTGAGGATGCCTGTAATCCCACTTCAAGTTTCAAGGGCGGCCTGGTCTATGTAACAATTTCCAAGCTAGTCAGGGCTGCTGCAGAATGAGAAAAACCAACCCAACCATAGCCAAGCCAAAACCAACCCTAAGCAAACAAAACAAAATCTTATCTATTTCCTTCTAGTCTGATCTGCTACCAAGTTCTCATGCTAGTGGTTAGGAATCCAAATATATTATAATATACTTACATACAATAACCAACTACTGTAAATAAAATTAAAATATACAAGGAAAACTCAGTGGTGCTTTGGTGTTGACAGTTCCATAAACCTACAGCTCATAGTAGTTACTGATGTTTTACTCCAATCTGTTTTTGAAAATCTACGGCTTTTATTTGCATATTTATATATGAATTTGACTTTATATAGAAGGGTGGTTTTTTCAGGAAGATGTCATGGTTAGTGTTAGGATTTGAAAATGTGAAATCCATTCTAATGACAACATTCTGCAACAACAAAGACCAATGATAGGAAGGTTAGGAATGTGTTGAATTGTATTAATGACATCAATAAGATGAATGTAGAATTACAGAGCCTTTTCATGCTTAGTATTGCATGTTTGAATGATAAAATTAAGGTATATTTTTAATGTCAGCATGTATTGAAGAGGACAGGGACACATGGCACTTCTAAGGGTCTAAGAACTAGAAGTTGGCTTCATCTCTTTCCGGAGAGTAAGAAGTATAACTTAGTTTCCGCAAAACCAGCTTTCTACAAAGTACTCACATTTAACCTAAATACTTTTATCTCTTAGCACATCAAGTGCTTAATTGCTAAGCATATATTACCAAGCTGAAATGGAAGATAAATGAATATTTTATGTGTGGTCTCTAAAGGGATAAGAATTAAAAATTAAATTAAAAGGCATTTGCCAGTGTTTTAATTTGCCTTTTATAAAAGCAAACACAAATATTAGAAGCTGAGTCTATTTTAAATTCTCCAAATCTAACTCAGTTTCAATAGCAGTAATTTATAACTAAATGTGATAAAAAAAAACTTACTGAGATATAATGCTGACAACTACAAAATACTCTTTACAATTTTTATTTCTTTTGTGTGTACATGTGTGTTATATATGTATGCATGTTAGTGAGTATATAGATTCATGCACACATGTGTGTCTATGCTCCTGGAGGCCAGAGACCAAACTCAGGTATCTTCTTTATTTAATTATCTATTTTATCTTTTAAGGCAAGGTCTCCCATTGAACCTGGTGTTCACTAATTAGCTATACTAATACTGGCCAACCAATGAGCTCCAGAGGTCTACCTGTCTTGGTTAGGTCTGCCACTGACTTTCATGTTTTGACCAAAACAAAACAAAACCTGGGTAGTGAGGTTCAAACACAGGTTTACCAGTTGAGCATTTTCTCATCCCAATAGTCTTGCTTCTCTGTTATGTAAGACACTGGTTGAAAACTAAGGCTTCTTGGGTATTTATTACAATGTTCCTCTGACACTTTACACATATGACTCCTATTTGGGAGACAAGAAACCCAAGACACCCAGTGGCTTGGTGTAGGATCACCCAGGTGATATGTAGCAGTTTGCAGTTGGAAATCTCTATTCCCACCAAATATCCACTCCGTTTGTAATGTAGTGAAGCCCCATCATATAAAATATTGGCTTGTGTTGTGTAGCAAGTTTTGGCGCATTTTCTCTCAGCCTGGAATAGGTCATCACACACTTTACAGTAATTTTATGTTCCCCCAAATAAAATGAAGATTATATTTAATCACACAAAGAACCTCTAAAAGGCCCTTCTGTAGAATAGAAACACCAGCACAAAGGCTAAGAAATCACAGGTTACAATGCTTTATTTAATTCCTTTTCATGGGCAATTAAATCTTGTCCTGCTAAATCCATACAGTGCCAGCTGCTATCCATGGGTTACTTCTGGCTTTCTTTAACTTCTCTCTACAGCACTGTGTTTATCCCAAATCAGTAAATCCCTTTAAACCTCTGTTTGGTGGCTATCTGCCATGTGGTTCTGATTACCTAGAGGGTAAGCCTAATGTTTAAATGTGTATTTCTATTTGCCTTAAATAAAAGACAGCCTTAATATGTCAATTACAGCCAGCTCTCAATTATCTGTTGTCATGGGACAGAGGCCACAGCAGTGAGGATAATTTAAATCCATGAGTAATTAGAAAAATCTTATTTTGCCATTATTTTCATTCCTCCCCCAAACAAATCTTTCTTGTCTACATTGAAACAGGTAGAAAAAGAGGTTTAATCAAAACAATAACTGGGTCTCTCTACCCCTATATTATGACACAGTTTGGGAAAAAGCTAAATCACCACAGCAATCTATCAACAGGCTTCTAAATCCTTTGTCAGGTTCCCTATGTGTAAAATTTCTATTTTATTCATTGATTCACAGATTTTTAAGCGGATTTGGGTTCTATAATGAAAGAAAGTCCTACATGAATTTTTCCAAGAAAAAAGACAGTGCCTTCTCTCTTAGCTTCTAGTTGTTGTGGTTAAAGGATCTGATAAATGCAACCTTTTGGCTCACAGTTCTGGGGTACTGTCCATCATTACCATTTCAGGTAATTCCTGGCAGCAGGAATTTGAAGTAGCAAGTCACGTGCTCTCCACAGTCAAGGTCAGAGAGCAGTTTATCAGTGTAAGCATGCTGGCTCACTGTCTTGCTTCTTCCACACCTGTACAATCCAGGATCCCATTTCCAGAGAGTGGTGTCACCTAGAGTAGGCTCATCATCCCAATCCAGTTAACATAGTCTCGACAAGTTTTCAGTGAGACTTCCTTCCTTGGTTACTCTATTTTATCAAGTTGATAATCAAAACTAACCATCAGGTATGCCTAGAAGTATGAAATTTTATATAATTTCAGTTTTGATCAACTCATAACTCAAACTGTGTGGATGTCACTCCACATCCCAGTGTTATTAGCACCTCGATTGGCAGTGAGCAAGATGCCATCTGTCTGGAGCCTCATGGCCAATCGGAAGGGGTGATATTGTATTAAGGGTTCCATAATAAATGAAAAAGATGGCCTTCATTTAGATGAAAGCTGTAAAGTAGCTATTGTGCTTGTTTGGTACTGCAAGGACCAGATGTATTATTTATGCAATTTTTCTTTTGAAAGAAAAACTGAAAGAGCATATTTCATTTTATGGCATTCAGTGGGAGCTATTGTCTCATGAATGTGAATATTTCTGCATTTTCCTTCCTCAGAATGTGGAAGGCACTTTCCACAGATCATCTAAGAAGGGATTTAGAAGTTGAAAAACTGCTTTTAAAATTGGGAGGCCTAATGACTAGGTCTATTGTTCAGACTGGTAGATAAGCTCAATCAACACTACCACATGAGAATATGGGCTTAAATGAGGGTGACGTTTTCAAGGTCTTAGCTAATCATTAAGATATTACATTCATTTGCCTTAAAAATAATGAAAAAAGACATCAATTTTGTCATTTTTCAGAAACAAGAGGAGAAGGCAATACAATGTTTAAAAATAGTAAATATATTGTGTAAAGATTTTATTCTGTAAGTCTTTAGTAATTCTGTTATTCCATCCTGTGGTTTTTCACATCAATTGCTTGAAAGCATGGTCATACACAAAGAAAAGTGACAACAAATTAATCTACTTACAGGAAATAAACAAAAGCAAAACCATTATTTTTTGTGAGAAGTCAAGTTTAAAATAATGAGATGATCCGATCTTTTTTAGGAGGGGAATTGTGTATCTGGTGTGTTAGTTGAGCCTCATGAAAACTATAAAACTAAGACCTGGTGCATGCCTTCATCAAATAGACGTGATGCTCTTCAAGAACACAATGGGTTAGCTGGATCTGGAGCCAGATTTTGGCATTCTAACTCCAGTGGGATGCTCATCTCACTAACCCATGTCTGACCGTTATCATGCGATCAGTTTCTATGTGTGGACCACTAAAGAAATTGTTTAATTAAAAACCAATAAAAAATTAAGCAAATGAAAGGCTGACTGTCCAGTAGTCACTAAGCACCTTCAGCTTCTGAGACTATGTGCTTCTCCAGATCTTTCTTGTTCCCATGTCCCCTCCAGCTTCTCTTCATATTTCTTTCTATTCTAGTCAACTTTCATGAGAAATTAAGACTATAATTCAGTCTCCCATAATTCCATTTTATGTTCACATCCAGGACATCATCAACAATGGTCCTTTCTATGCCTATAATTGGTCCCATGTTCCTTACTCCAATGGTAACTTTTCAGCTCTCATGATATTTGTTTTGTAGCAATAATTAACATAATAGGAGATTAGAAATTTCTTCTTTGACATTATCATCTTTTGTACCTGATATATCAAAGTTCTCCTTTTTGATCCCCTTTCCTTGTTATTTCTCATCAGTTCAGTCTCACAATGTTGGAAATGTTAAAAGTTAGGGCTAATAACATTTCTCTTTCCATCTACATATATTTCTTTATTTTTTTTCTGATTTCACAGTGTTTGCAATACCAGGCATTGAACCCAGGACCTTGTGTGTGCAAAGCAACCATGCCACCTATGAGTATTCTGCTAAACCTTTACAGTAACAGTTTAAAGGATTTATTTTCAGCTTTTAATTTCTATTTTTATTTGTTTTGTTTTGGTTTTGTGTGTGTGTGTGTGTGTGTGTGTGCATGTGTCAGTGCAGATGTGGGAAGAATCCAGAAGACAGTGCACAAGTCCCTCAAGCTGGAGTTATAGGTAGCTGTGAGATGCACAATGTAGGTGTTGGCAAGGGAAGTCAGAGCCTCTGAGAAAGAAATCCATGCTCTTAAATACTGATCTATTTTTGGCCCCTAAGAATGATAGTTGTAAGTGGTATCTTCTTACTAATTATTTAACATCTAGAGTTAAGTATGCAGCTAAAGGGCCAGGAACCAGGAACTGGATATCCCAGAGAAGTAAGGTAGAACTAAAAACAACCGGAAAAAGGTCAATGAAATAAAATGACTCTTGATGATACTCGGCTATACTCAAAGACCCGAGCCTAGCATAACTATCATCAGAGAGGCTTCAGCCAGCAACTGATTGGAGCAGATGCAGAGACCCACAGCCAAACATTAGGCAGAGATTGGAGAGTCCCATAGAAGAGGATTTTAGGGGCCAGAGGGCTGGAGCACACCACAAGTAAACATCCCACAGAACTAACTAACCTGGGCTCATAGGGACTCACTGAGACTGAAGCAACAATCAGGGAGCCTGCATGGGCCGCTCGGTGTTCTTGTGGGACTCCTAACAGTGGGAGGAGGGGTTGTATCTGACTTTTTTTCATCTGTTTTTGGGACCCTGTTCCACCTACTGAGTTGTCTTATCCAGTCTTACCATGAGGGAATATGCCAAGTCTTATCATAACTTCATACGCCAGGTATGGTTGATACTCCTGGGAAGTCTCCTTTTTTTTTTCTGAAGGAAAAGGAGAAGTGGATATGGGGGAGAGCAAATGGGGAGAAGGAATTAGAAGGAGAAGAGAGGGGAGAACCTGCCTTTGGGATTATAGGAGAGAAAAGTAAATAATCAATAAATCAATCAATAAACCTCATTTTTAAAAATGAGATAGAAAAGAAGAGATGTGTACTTCATGTTTAAGGACAATACCAGCCCAGGTTGGTAGTCATTTCTCTCACATGTGTTCTATAAAGCTAAAAAAAGAAAAAAAAAACCACAAACCATTCACGTTTCAAAAGTTACATGTCCCACAGCATCACCTCCTACACAGCTGGATAAACTCAAATGACTGTTCGCACTGTAGCGCTTTCAGATACCTTGGTCGCCTGAAACACAAAAAGACTCAGTTTCCCCACTGGGGTTCCTTAGAGCAGCAAGAGCTGGCAGGGAGGAAGAACAGTAGAGAAGCATCTGCTAAGGTTCCCTCCCCTCCCCTTCCTCCCTCCCTTCCTTCCTTCCTTCCTTCCTTCCTTCCTTCCTTCCAAAATTGGACTTCCCTGTACAGTAGGGCTGTCCTGGAGTTAAGTCTACATACCATCCATGCTTACTTCAAACTCAGAAATCCTCCTACCTTTATTTCCCAAGTGCTGAAACTATGAAAATAAAGGTATGTGCTACCATATCCTGCTAGATGTTGCTTAATAGAATGGCAATTGGCCAAGTGTAGGCTAATGGCAGAGCCACCCACTGAGTTCCTGAAAGAAAGCCCACCAGGCCAAAGATTTTTCTTTTTAAAGCACACACACACACACACACACACACACACACACACACACACACACACACACGTGCGTGCACAGAGTGGGAAGGTGACATATCTGTCTATCCAGTACTGAAAGTTAAAAAATAAATTTTAGTCACTTTAGCTTCAGAATTGTTTTTATAGACTGCAAGGGTTTCTATGGCCAGCAAGATGACTCAGTGGCTAGAGGCACTTGCCACCAAACCTGACAACCAGAATTTTCTCAGGAATCACATGGTAGGAGAGAAGACTGAGAGAGAGAAAGAGACAGAGAGACAGAGAGAGATGTGTGCAAGTTGCATTACCTACTGAAAGCAAATTGAGATATATCCTGATCATTTATCTAATAATTGTATAGTTCAGTTTGATGTATAGTATTCTTAATAACTTGAGTTTTATGTAAAGATGTGGGGTTCTTCTTAAAGATTTGTTTTACTTTTTAAGTTACCTACAATTTTTGTGTCTGTTTGCAGATATGTGCACATGAATGCAGGTGTCTGTGGAGGCCAGAAGAGGGTAACAGATCTTCTTCAGCTTGAGTTACAGGTGGTTGTTAGCCACCCGGCATTCATGGGTTTATGGCTTCTGGGAAACAAACTTGGGGCCTCAGGAAGAGCAGGGAGTGCTCTTAACTGCTGAGCAGACTCTCCTGCAGCTGGAGTGAACGTCAGATCTCTGCCTGGATTCATAATAGATGCCTGCCGTGTAAACAACCATGTTATTCTCCTTAAGAAACAAGGCTGAGTACTGAACAGTAGCCTGGCTACATTAGTAAACTGTTTCCAAGTATTTCAGAGAAGTTTCCTAAGAGGAAACAATCTTGACATTTTTTGATTCCAGTTTGATGTTAAGAATGACTGTACAATCTTGTTGGGAAGCGGTTTTACTTTATAATTTTTGAGGACTATGCAATAGAGTTTAAGAAACATTCTCCAATGTATGTAGAGTCATGAAGATGAATATGAAATTTCCTTGGTGAAATTATCATAAACTATGTATAGGCTGTCTTATATTATTAATTCACCATGGCATTTTTTAATTAAAAAAATATAACTATAGGGGTCTTTCGCAAATATTTAGACATCACCAACTGATGGAACAAGAAGAATAAGCCAGAAGTCAGTACCGGGATCATGGTAGGAACCACACAACTCAGCCAATGTTGCTAAGTGCTTAAGGTTGACATAGGGCAGCTGTGTGCTGCAGCAGTCACATTCCAAAGTGATTTTTCTGCAATCAGAATTTCATTCATTACCCAATTTTCATGCAACTCCCCTGGCATTTGAAATATGTTTCAAGGTAGACTCCCCCAGGGCTTCCCCCCTCCCATAATAACTGATCTGCAGTGCCCAAAGATAGATCTAAATATCTTCGGTGCAAATTACTTGAGGCCTGTGGAGCATGATTCTCTGTCATCTTCATCACATTTCACACCTACAGAACTGATAACAGATTAATATCTAGGCTGAAAATATTTCATCAGTGTCTCTAGCTAAGGCATCTTGCATTATTTTATCTGTAAGGCACGACTAACATTAGGAGGGGGCACAGAAAGAGAAAAATATCATTTGCACTCAGAGCAGAGGTATGTATATATATAAGCAAAAGCATTTCTTTTAGCATTATGAGAAAGGCAACAACGCTGGTCCTGGCAAAGTTCTCGGCTCCGATTATGTATACCCTTTTATTCAATCATTGTATCGCTCCTTGTCTGACATTTGGTCAATAGTGCAATCTACCACCGATCAGAATAAAACAGCCACCCAGAACACCTTGGAATTTCATTAGTTTCCTTTCAATGCAGTCCTTGTAAGTAGGTGTTTATTTGGAAACACAAATTTAAAGTTCAATTTGGTGCCCTGTCAATATTAGTAAAAAAATCAAGGATCTTAGACTTACTGTAAACCTGATTTTTTCTTTTCTATTTATTTACTTAGAAGAAGAAAAGTTGAGGGAGAAGCAGTAAAGGCATAGAGGGAAATAATTTAAAATAATAATTTAGAAAATGACAGAGGTAAAATCTGATGATACAGAAAAGTTATTATTTCTATATTCTGGGCAATATATTTAAAACTAAAAAATACATATAAAGAAACATTTTAGGCATCCTTTCAATGTCTACAGTAGTAAAAGATATACTGAAAGTGAAAATAGGCCATAAGTAGTTGTATTACCATAGAATGTTTTTAACTGTGTGTGCATGCCATGAAGTATTAAAGATATGTGTATGTTTTGTCTGAATTTAGTGTGAATAGTAGCCACATTTCAGCTATCATCAGAGTAAGATTTAGCTGTCAGTCTTACTTGTTTAAAACTATTTTCCCTTTATATATTCTTTTCTTATTTACCCGTTTGATCATTTAAAGTTAATTCTGTGCTAACACCATTATATGGTTTTAGAATAATTTTAAGGGTTTATTTATTTATTAAATACTTATCTATTCTACTTTATGTGTATGAATGTTTACCTGAATATATGTATATGTACCTCCTGCATGCAATGCCCAAAGGCAGCCCTTTGGTGCTGGATTCCTGAAACTGGAGTTGCAGATGGTTAGCAAGCATGTGGGTACAGAATCCAGGCCCTCTGCAGTAACAGAAAGCATTCTTAATCACTCACTGGTCAATCTCTGTAGGCCAAGGAATGATTTTAATTTGATTTATTATAGAAATAAGTTAATTTATCAGTAACATAAGATAAGAATGTTTTCATTTATTAACTAAAAAAATTCTTATCTGCTAAGTTAATTCTGATTTCATAGTTTAGCATAATGTATCGAAAGAATATGACCAAGACATTATCAATATGTCATATGTAGCCATAAAATGATATTTGGTTTTGGATTAGAAGAAATCTCCATAGACTCATAAAAAGGACCAAGACACCTGGTACAGTGATAAAACTGTTTTGTTTGTTTGTTTTTAATAAAACAGTTTCATTGTATCAACAAAGCACACATCAAGCTGCTCTTCCTCCATCCGGCTGATAGAACCCTTCATAGTCTCTTCTTGGGCTTTTTCCTATTTTGCTTTTAGGATCAGTCTTCAGAAAAACCAGCTAAGCCAGACAAATATTATTGGATACTTTGCTTTCAACACAATAATGACATGGGGTGCTGCAATTGGAGTGATATTTTCATTAATTTAATGGTTTTTGATTTTATGTGTAGTAGGGGTTTTTCCCACACGAATGTCTCTGCACCAATATATCTAGCCCATGGAGGCCTCGCAGGGCATTGTTTCTCTAGGACTGGGGTTACAGATAGTTATGAACTGAGATTGGGTGCTGGGAATAGAACCAGGATCTTCTGCAAGAGCAACCAGTGCTCTTAATCACTGAGCTGTTTTTCCAGCCTATGAATTCAGTTTTGAAGTTTGTAAATAATGAGAAACACATTAGGACATTAAAATGCTAATCCCTAAACTACTTATATGCATTTCATAATATTGCTTTGGGGATTTATATTTTATATGAATTTTTACTTTTTTGTGGTTTCAGTCATCAGTAGTAATTATAATGCTAATTAGTATTTTATTGTGCCCTTACTGTTTTCTAGGTACTATTTATTTGAAGTCATTTATGTATATTAGCTCATTTATTCTCACAACAAATTTTATGAGGTAGGTACTGTTATTCTTAGTCCTGTTTTGTGTACAGAGGAATAATGCACAAAGATACCCAAGGCAGCACAGACTTTGCATGTGGATGTTAGTGTTTGCAAGTGTGGGCTTTGTGTGTGTGTATGTGCATGTGTGCGTGTGTGCGTGCATGCATGTGTGTGTGTGTGTGTGTGAGTGTGTGTGTACATGAAGGACAACTGTTGATGTTAGCTGTCTTCCTGATCTCTCTCTTCTTTATTTACCAAGGAGAGGTCTCTCTCTGAAACTGTAGCTAATATAGCTAGCCACCTTGCCCCAGGGATTCCCCTGTTGCTGCCTCCTGAGTGCTGGGATTACGGGCAGGCCACTGTGCCCCTCTTAAATTTTTGAAGCATTATTCATCTGAAATGAACATAGTGCAACAAGTATAGTGACTGAATTTCAGTTTCAGACTAGGAAGAAGCCTCTGTCGAAGTCTGAATGAAACAGGGTTGCAAAACAGATATTTATGAAAATTGAAATTCAGTATTACATTTGCTTCCTTCATCCTACAGTCCACTGGACTACTAAGGGATCTTCAATAATATACAGAAACAGCATCTGTTTCTCTTACTTTCTCTATCTTGCAAATAGTTCTGATGAACTGTCACTCACAAACCCTAGTTCATATACATAGCAGGAGACAGTGATAACACAGTGGGAAGTCAGTTGTTAAATAGAATATTTCACATCGGGGAAAAAAAAGGGACTAGGCTGAGGTAGACACCCAAATATGGTAGAAAACTTCTCAGCAAATTGAGAAAAAGTTGGGATTGAAGAAGCTTCTCTTGGCCATGATAATTGACTCAAAATTTTGAGAAGCTATATAAGAAAGGAATGGGAGGTCACGTGATAGTGACATGAAGCTAGGATGCCTGAGAAAATGTCACGTTGATTAGAAACGGAAAGAGAGAGGTGGTCGTGTGTGCTATGACACAGCAGAGCCTCTAGGTCCACCCTGCTGGTGGTCCTCTAGGTCCACCCTGCTGGTGGTCCTCTAGGTCCACCCTGCTGATAATCCTCTAGGTCCTCTAAGTCCTCTAGGTCCACCTGCTGGTGGTCCTCTAGGTCCTCTAAGTCCTCTAGGTCCACCTGCTGGTGGTCCTCTAGGTTCTCTCGACCCATGGGGAGATTCTGTTTTCCCTCCTTCAGCCACTTTGACCCCCCTCTCTCATTCTCATTTGAGCTGTTAGCAGTGTGAGGTCTTCATAATGTATTCAATTCATTTCCATACATCCCACCCACTGTTTACGAACTCATCATATATGATTCAATTTCCAGAACTTTCTCTGGCACTGCATGCCTTTGTCCCCTAGTGTATATGTTCTCAGAGTGTGAGAGAGGGCATATGGAATCACACTTCTCATCTCATAATCGATGAGAAGATGGGAGGCTTTTCCTAAAAGTGCTGCTACATAGCAGGGATGTTTACTCCTGACACTTCTATTCAACTTAATGCTGGAAAATGGAGCTAAAAGAGATAGACAAAACAAAAAAAAAAAGAATATTTAAAAAAATACAAATTAGGAAACAAGAAATAAAGTTCTCTCTGTATATAGAGCACACACAGTCATATATTCATACAGAAAATCTTAAAGACTCAACAAAAAAATACCTGTGGAAACCAATGAGTTCAATAAAGCTGTGTGATACCAAAATCAGCTTATAAAAGATCAGGTGTGGAGGTGCCTGTTGTAATCCTAACATGTATGAGACTGAGGCAGGGGGATAGCAAGCAAGCTTAGGATCAATTTGGAATACATTACAAGCCCCTGTCTCAAGAAATTATGAATTTAAAAAGAGCAGAAATTGTCAATGGTGTCTATATATACACCTAAAACTTATCCACAAAGGATCTAAGAAAATAATATCAATAAGACAGTAACATAAAGTGATGGAGGAAGGTCATTAGTTAATTAAATAAAGAAGCTGCTTGCCCTGATAGGTTAAAACATAGGTGGGAGGAGTAAACAGAGCAGAATGCTGGGAGGAAGAGGAAGTGAGCTCAGAGACTCGACAGCTCTCCTCTCTGGGGCAGACGCCTCAGAGAGACACGATGCTCCACTCTTGCGGGCAGAGGCGAGAGCTCTGCTCTCTGAGGCACACGCGATGAAGCTCCGACCCAGGATGGACGTAGGCTAGAACTCCCTGGTAATCCACCTTATGGGCTACAGCAGATTATTAGAGATGGGCTAGTCCAGGTGCGAGAGTTATCCTAGAAGAGGCTAGATAGAAATGGACCAAGCAGTGATTAAAAGAATACAGTGTCCGTGTAATTATTTCAGGGCATAAGCTAGCCATGCGGCTGGGGTGCTGGGGACGCAGCCCCGCCACTCCTAACACAACAATAAAGAATAAATATTTAATTATAGATCTAACAAAAATGTAGACTAAAATGCATAAATTATAGAAAGAGGTTAAGGATACCAAAAAGAAGAGGGAATGCATTCTTATCCATGGATTGTAAGAACTAATATTATTGAAAAGGGTCATATTGTCCGAAGTGATTTACATACATAATATAATCTCTATTAAAATTCAAATGATTCTTCTTTAGAAATAGGGGATCATCTTAGAATACAGAATAACAAAATACCCCAATTAGTAAAACTGTTTTGAGTGAACGGGACTGGAAGCATCACACTTCCTGATTTCAAGATAATCACAAAGCTACTGTAACACAAACAAAATGGTATGAAAGCAAGTAAATGGATTAACAGGAAAATATTTTGTGCAGAACTAGATACAGGTATTTCTAATCAATCCATCTTCAATAACGGCGCCAAGGGCACACATTGGGAATGGTGTTGGGATAACTGAACATTTATTTACAGAAGAGTGAATTCTCACATTTTCTAAAATTATGTACAAAAATAACTTCAAGTGAGAGTAAATATTTCTACTTTAGGACCTGAATTATGAAATTACTAAATAAAAAAGAAGAATGGGTTTCTTATAATTGATCTGGGAAGATATTCTTTTGGATGTGATGCAGAAAGCCCCACTAATAAAAGCAAAAATAAACAAGTGGAGAATCCATTAAACTAAAAAGTTTATGGAGAATAGAGTGGAAGTCAGGTTACTGAATGGGAGAAAATGCAGTGAACCATGGACGCAGTAAGGAGTGTGTACACATAAGAACACAGTACAGCTCATTGACAAAATAGCACTAATCTGATGCATGCAAGTGATAAAGACCTCAACAAGTGTATAAGACACATTTATTCATTCTGCATACTAAGACCTGGAGTCTGAGCCTTAGAGTGCTTTTAGTGACTCATGAATATGTGCCAATTCTCAATTAAGAACAATGTTGACTTCTAAATCAAAATATTTTACTATGCCACATTAATGTATTATCATTAATGTTATATCAATGGAGTAATAACATGCAGTGTTATATGATATATATATATAACACATAATATATAATATTATGTTTTATGGATGGGACTTATGTAGCCAAATGTATATGGGCAAATGGAAGCCACAGCACAGTGACATTTCTGGAGATTAAGGACTCAAAGTGAAAATCAACTCATTGAAAGTAAATAAGAGGCAAAAAAGACCGTTTTAGGGCAGTGGATCCCAATATTCCTCCTTCCCTAAGCATACACATTCACAAGCATTGCACACTGATGAGCCTGCATAGAGCTATGTGGCATAAATACTACATTCTCATTGAATACGTGCTAGACATACATCCCAGACAGCAGGACGATGGTAGAATGACACCCACATTGGGATGACAAGAAGTGTGCCATCCAGTCATGGTTTCTCATACACAGTATATATGATCACTCTTTCTTATTTATAAGTGTTAATTTATGGGATTAAGTAAAATTTAACAAAAAGATATTAACTTTTATAGTTCATTTTCTTTGATAAGAGGTAGCATTACACTGGAGCTTTAAAAGTGACTATGAGGGTGAGAACACTCACCATTCTTCCAGAGACCCAAATTTTGTTCCTAGCACCCATATAGGTGTCAAAATCTGTAACTCCAGATTCAGGATATCTAATGCCCTCTTCTGGCCACCACAAGTATATGCACTTGCATATACATACCCAGAGATAGACACGCATATGCACATCAAATAAATCTTTTAAAAGAGAAATAGATTTATAATTTTTTGAAAGAGGAAAGTAAATTACTGAAGAACAATTCTTAAAATGATTTTAAGTACCAACAAGAGTTATGAAAAAAATGTGGAGTTCACCAGAGAATACTAAATATAAAATTAAATGGATTTTCATCAGTTCTGAAGAGTCAGAGCCTTCCTACATACTCACCATATAATTCTCAGGCCTTTACATCAAATGGTTAAGGGAATCAGGGTTGTGAAATACACGCTTAGTCTCTGGGTTCCAACTTTATTGGTGGTTTTTATGAAATCTAGAATGATTTTTACACATGATTCATATTTTCCCCAACCAATCTTTTTTAGTTTTCTATATTAGATTCATCCTCTGTCAAACATCATAGAATTGCTTTCAATCTTGCTCCTGAGATGATATGGTATTTAAAACTTGTCTAAAATTAGGCACATCAGAAATAACTCCTTTTTGGAGATTTCTAAACTGTGCTCCTTTTATTCTTTGACAAACTTCGCTGAAGGAATGACTGCATTTCTCTAACTCTGTAAATAATAGAGTTGACTGTGTATTTGAGAAGGTTGACAGTTTCACTTAGCGAGTTCACCCTGAATTCCCCAAACAAACCTCACCGAACAGTTGGCTGACAATCGTTGAGATGACAATAGAAATAATTTCAAGGAGTAACCAAAACAGATTTAAGCCAGCTCACACAACAATGGAAGCTTTCCTCTTTTAAACGACACAAAAGGTGAAGCAATTTAAGAGGGAGGCAGCATGCCCATTAGTCTCTGCACACACTCGTGGCCTGCTGCAGCAAGGTATTTACAAAAACCCAGCTACGGTGCAGGCTTTGTCCTAAGCAGCAGGTGCAGCTATTAGGCAGGAAACATTCAAATATAACGTGGCCTTGAGGGGAAAACATAAATAGACAGTTTCCTTTCCCTTCCATTACAAATGCCTAACACTGGTGTGATAATTTAATAACTCAATTTCATTTGCCAGGAAAAATTAGCCATTATTTGAAGTCTTGAAACCACTAACTCTAAATGCTTGCAAGTGATCAAATCATTGGGCTGTCTATTCACTTAGAGGAACTTTCCTCTTTTATCTTCTATTCCTCTTGTGCTATGTTTCGCTTTAGGTATGCAGCAGAATGTGTGTTTCATCGGGGTGGTGTCAGCTGTACATTTCCTTTTTCCCAGGTAAGCTACGGCTGTTATGGAAAAGCGTTGCTGTTGGACTCACAGCTAATTCGCATTTCCCTCTGGATGTGGAATCCCTGTGTGAGGGCAACAGAGAGGGTCCTTTCTTTCTGTTTGTTTTTCCTTTTTCCCCCATTTTCACACACGTGAATATCGTGTGCACAGGTATCTGTAAACGTCAATTGTGTGTGTGAGCGTATGCATGTGTGCTCATGTGAAGACCCTGGGTAGGTGGACTGATGATGACTCATCTTGGCTCGCTCTTTTCTTCTTAGAGGCACCTTCTCTCAGTCACATCCAGAGCTCACCAGTTCAGCTAGAAGACTGGATCTGGGATCCTGTGCTCTGCCTTCAAGGCTGCAATTGTAGGTAGGTTGCTGCACTCATCACACTTGTTGGGAATCTTACTTGGTTCTGGTGATCCCAGCTGTGCTATACCACACTTGTTTCAATTTCTGAACTTTCTCTCAAGGCCACTGGCTGGTCATTTGATGGTTCCTGATGCAGAAAGATAATGAATGTTGCTAATGACTGCAAGCACAGTGTGGAGGCAGAAAGATGATGGGAAGGACTGTGTGCCAGGTGCCTCCCAGGAGAGAATCCAAAAAAGAAAAAACAAAGCTTCAGAAAAGTAGAGGAAACATGAATTTAAGGAGCATTGAAAGAGTTAAGATGTCACCAAAGAAAGAGACAAGATACTCAAATGAGTCATGCACAAGACTTTATAAACAGAAACATATAAGAAGAGCCAATTGCATTAAAGGCTCAGAACTGATGCCCCCTTCCAGTTCAGTAACAGAAGTAAGAGTTTCTGGAAATTGGTAAAACAGGAGCTAGGCTGCAGGGGGATGAATTGACTTAAAAAGTAAGACAAACAAACTCTCCTGTATGTTTTTGGTGTAAATTGAAGACTCAGGGCAAAGCATGTTGCGGAGAATGGATCATAGAAGAGAAATGGGAAGATCTTCAAAATACAAAACAGATTAGTGGAACCACAAGTTAAAGAGGAAAAACAGCAACCTACTGTTCAGTCACCTTCTCCCTGTCTTGCTCCTCTCCAATTATCTACTCCCAACACAATATTTACTTACAGCAGGTGTTAAAGAGACTCACCTGCTGTCATGATTGAGGACTTTGCCTACAGAGGCAGTAAGGCTTTAGGAATCCCTAGAGCATTTAAAATAGAGAGTTACTGCTTTAGGGTATATACCCAAAGGATGCTCAGTCATACCAGAAGGACGTGTGTTCAACTGTGTTCATAGCAGCATTGTTTGTCATAGCCAGAAACTGAAAACAACCTAAAAGCCCCTTGACCGAAGAGTGAATAAGGAAAATGTGGTACATTTACACAATGGAGTACTATACAGCAGGAAAAAATAATGAAATCTTGAAATTTGCCCGCAAATGGATAAATGTAGAAAACATCATATTGAGTAAGGTAACCCAAACCAAGAAAGACATGTAAAGAACCTAGGAATCAAGAAGGGGCATGCATGTATCTTGCCTTGTTTCTGTGACAGAAATCCTAAGAGAACTCATAATGGACTGAGAATACAGAGAACAAATACTTGGTGGGTGTCCAATAGAAATGTAAAAAAATTTATATGTATATATACACATAAGAGTTTAATTTCATTTAGATTTTTCCAATAAATCTTGTCTTTGGAAATTTTCAACATTTGCTATTTTAGGGAAATTTTAAGCAATTTTGTACATTAATCTAATCATAAACTCAAAAATATTCTATTTATTAACACAGATGTACATGAATTTATTTTAGAAAAAACTAATTTACAGAACAGATGTTAAGAAACAACCCAGAGCTCTTGATCAACCTAAGTGTTTCTGCAAAAGAAACAGAAGATTACTGAGATATGATCTTTTACACTTATTAGTTGTGTGTCCTACAACTAATATTGTTATTATTGTCCTTCCTTTGGTGGAGTTGCAACATTTCTGTTTATAGTTTCCCCATTTCCAAATTATTGAAAGCTGAAGATTGGCTGATGATTGTCTACAGAACACACACATGCCTCAGTAATTGTACTACGTTGTCTTCTGAATTTACATTCCATGTTTGAAGGGTATGCGCAGTGCTGAGAAGGTCAGAAAAGGGTGTGTGCTTCCAAGGGGTGAAGACTTCCAGATAGTTTTAAACTGCCCAACATGGGTGCTGGGAACTGAACTCTGTTCCTCTGAAAGAGTACATTGTGCTCTTAAATGCAAAGACATCTCTCAGTTCCGGGGATTCTCTTTCTGAATTGCGGTCTTTCTGAGCATACTTTCAGTTTCAGCTGAATTCATTTGTTTAATTAATTGTCTTTTAAGAAAACAAATTTTCCCATTTTCCATACCAATCCCGGTTCCCACTCCCTTCCCTCCTCCTGCTTGCTCTGCCCCCATCACCCCTCCATCCATCTCGTCCTTGGAGAGAGTAAGGCTTCCCCTTGGGCAGTCAATAAAGTCTAGCACATGGCTTCGAGGCAGGACCAAGGCCCTCCTCACTATATCTAGGCTGAGCAAGGTATCCCTCTAAGGGGAATGGGTTCCAAAAAAGACATTTCAGTCATTAGGGACAAATTCTAGTCCCACTGCCCCTGGCCCTACAGTCTGCCCCAGCTATGCTACTATCACCCACATTTAGAGGGCCTAAATTTGGTCCTATGCTGGTTCCCCCTCTGTCAGACCAGAGTTAGTGAACTCCCATTAGCTCAGATAAGCTTTTTCATGGCTATCCCATCATGGTCTTGATCTCTTTGCTTATATTATTGCCGCTTCCTCTCGTTGACTGGACTTTGGTGGAGTTCAGCCCAGTGCTTTATTGTGGATTTCTGCATCTGCTTCCATCATTTCCTGGATGAAGGTTCTATGATGGCCATGGGGAAAGCCAGTTCAGGCACACTTTCCACTATTGCTTAGGGTCTTAGCTGGGGTCATCCTTGTGGATTCCTGGGAATTTTCCTAGTGCCAGGTTGCTTGTTAGCCCTATAATGGCTCCCTCAAACAAAATATCTCTTTCCTTGCTCTCCCTCCTTTCCTTCCTCCTTCTTGACCATCCTGTTCCCTCAAGTTCTCCTTTCCCCTCCCCTTCTTCCCTCCTTTCCACTTCTGCTGAATTCTTAGAGATCTCCCAAGAAAACTAAAATGCTAACTGTTTCTGGAATAACTTCCCTTATCATGTTTTCATAATGTACCCTGTACATTCCTCTGTCCATAAACCATTGTCTCTTAAAGTTTTCGTACATTGTCATGGCTTCTTCAAGGATATGAGTTTCCAAAAAGAGGGAGAATTTAAATTCCAGTGTGGACTCGAATTTCTGCATGACTTTGATTGATGTTTTAAAATGATTAGTCATTAGAATCAACAAATAGAAAGTCTTTGAGATTTTCTTTATCACAATCATTGAGTGAAGCCTTTGTGATATTCTCCATCATCTTTTCCATTTTATTAATTCAATATAGACTCTTGTAAAGTTGGAGGTTATAAACCATGTGAATTCAAAGTAACTTTGAGTAAGAGAAAGTTTATACTGTTTTACGGATTGCTTTCCACACTATGTGATAGAGGGGTCAACTCACTTTAAAGTGTGGCTTCCTGCCCTAGTAGGCCTTTCAAACTACTGTGGCTTTCCAAGACCCAGAAGTGCAAATTCGAAGGAAAATGAATTATTAATGTCTGGCTCTTACAGCAATAGAATATTTTGACTCAAAGAGTCATATTTCTTCCATGTTTCTTGAATTTTTTTATTAATATAAATTCCCAACCTTTTAGTGAGTGCCTTATTGAATCACAAATTTGATGCCACTAATAAATAGGATACCGCTATTTTTAATGAGCATGGCAGTGTTGTTGGGAAGTTTATGGGCTGATTACAATCAAAACTACAAGCCTAGAGTAACTGTCAAATGTATAAATGCAACTAACCACTTCCTATGTAGCAAAGATAGTTTTGGGGAAACGCCAACACTGGCTTGTTTATTTCTCCTGAAAGTGGTTGTCTGCATGCTATCAATCTCATTCAGTATAGAAAGTATAGAAAGGCTTTACCAGATAGTACAAAGCTTCGTCAGTTATAGAGTTCTATTTTCTAAGCTATTGTTGTGTGATGATGTCAGTATTACATTATTTGCTTTGGTTTTAACATTGTGCCCAAATGATGGTTTGTGGTATAGTTGACACATTTAGAAAAATCTGAATTTCACTGTTAAATATAAAATCAGTTTAAATGTGTTACCTATTATGAAAGAGGATGTATGTTCTAATGTTCTTATGGTTTGATGGTGGAGATTTTTTGTTCTTGATTGTGCCATGGTCAATCCCATCTTTGAATATTTAGATGCTCCAACTACCCAGGATCAAATAGCCAAAGGGCAAGTAGGATTTATTTACAAGAAGGTTTTGATTTTTTGGTCAATAAGTTTATCTGAAGTACAAATAGCAGTAGTTAAATTAGTACATGAGGTGTGTATGTGTGCTCGCGCACATGTGCACGCACGCAAGTGGTTATGTGTATCTGTGTACAGGCAAGAGGTCTTTCTTGACCACTCTTCATCTAATATTTCAGACAAAGTCTCTGACAAATTCAGTTAGGCTGGGTGTTTAATACACTCAAGGATCTTTGTGCTTCAGCAGAACTGAGATGGCAGATGTGAGTTGCTACTCCTAATTTTTACCTGAGTTTCTGGATTTATACTTAGGTTGTCATGCTTGCATGACAAGCATTTTATCCACTGATTCCTCTCTTTAGTCCAGTAGTTAACATTTTTAATAGGCAAAGCAATCATTAGTGATGTCCCCTCTATAACCTTGCATCACAGTTCTTATGAGACAGTCTCTCTGAAAATCATTTATTAGTCTATAAATGAAGAAAACAATTTCCAAATCATGAATCAAAAATCAAATCCAATGGCACATTGTAAAGATGACCTTGTATATTTTAAGACAAAGCCTCCATATGTATGAATTTACAGAATTGCATCCAAAAGGATAGAAATCTATATGACCCCCCCCCACCCTGTACTCTGACCTGTGGTTTACACAGTGATGGTGTGGTTATTGTCTTAATGTGTCTGTCACTCATTCCCAGGAGCATCACAAAGTCCCAAGAGAAGTTATGTAGTCAAAGGTTTTGTGAGATGTCTTCTTCTGGCTATTTTTTACCTTTATATGAGTGACATGGTTTCTGAGATGCGGCAGGCTATCACCAGTCAATTATGTCGCTTCATATAAATAGTTTAATCTTCCATTCCCATCTGGTCAGTTTATGCAATGTCTTTAGACAAAAAGGACACTATAAATTAGCTTATCAATACAATATATGGTTTTCTCAATGAAATATTAGGTACCAGTGAATAAGTATAAATTATGTATCATGACCTTGGGTTTAACTATGTTCTTCCTATCTAGAAATACATGCATGAAACACATGAATGTTACCTTGGAGATAGAGAAGTATGGTCGGAGTCTTCTCTTCGTTCAGTGACATATTCTCTTCTGCATATATTAACATGAACTAGTTTGTTAAATTTAGTCATTCTCTCTCTGACATTTTCACATTCAACCTGTTTTGCATGCTTTCTGTATGACAGTCAGAATATTGGATGACTTTATATAAAATTTTCCAGATGGTGCGAAGAGGAAATAATTATCTCTACAGATGAGAAAACTGAAGCTTACAATGTTACAGTAATTTAACGACTATCATTAAGCTAGTTTGCTCATTTATCGTTATGCTTGTACTGATCTACCCAGAAGTTCTAAAGACATGAGCATAGAGTGATATGAGTTACTTAGGGAAAATATGTGATAGCACCGGTTAGAGAGAAAATTTAAGGTTAAATGTTCCAGGCATGATAACTTTGCCTGGTAAATGGTAAAGACTTTTGACGAAGGAAGGCTACCAACAAGGAGTCATTCTTCCTAAACCCTACCCAAAGCTTGCTATTGGTAATCTTGAAAATTCTCTATTGTGCACATGTCTAGATTCCCTCACTGCAAATGCTGGCAATATACATAAGAAAGAACTCAAGCCCTACACATTCCTGTATCCTCATTTACCAAATATATGACATTAAACAACTTAATGATTTCAGTAAGTCAAACTCTTACAGCTAAATGATTTATGGTATTTACCTCTTTTTGGATAAAATAACTAAATAAATATTTATTGCAATGTGTATTATTCAGTAAATTCACATAAAGTGCTGCTTTCATTTTTTTTAATTTATCAACTTTCCTTCACTTTTTTTGTCAATCAAGGAGACCATTTTATGACTTTTAATCAGGCTCTCCATTTGATAGATTTGACTTTGTATTTTCATCTCACAACTACAGGCAAAAAAGAACCATGTAGTTCTTACTTTTTACTTAAGCCAATCAATACAAAAATCAACGTAAAGCATTCTGGACATCATGAAGGACAGGAGGAGAGACAAGGCCTTTGTGGTCAGGGCTGTGGAATCCAAATCTGCATTTCACATCTCTGCCTTCCCTTTGACTACTTTTCTTAGCAAAGGACACAGCAATTTACCTAATAAACTATTGCCTTCCTGTTTCCTACTAGTTTTTGCAAAAAAAAAATATTCTTATTTATATGTGTCTTCTGTGCATATGTGACCCATAGGGATCAGAAAAAAAGCATTAGATCTCCTGGAGCTGATGTTACAGATAGTTATGATCCCCTGACGTGGGTACTGGGAACCAAACCCAGTCCTCTGCAAGAGCAGCAAGTGCTCTTAGCCACTATCCATCTCTTCGGTCATCATTATTCTCTTTACCCCAACATATGGCATAGCCAAAAATCTCTTAAGGTCTCTTCCACTTGTATTCCCTCCACACTGCTCTTCCTCAGTTTTGCTTGTGTCCACGTCTTAATGCCCTCTCATCTCTTCTACTGAGTACTGGCAGAAAGTACAAGAGATCTCTGAGATTTAACTGAGGTAGTCTGGAGTCCAGCCCTCTTGTTTTGTTCCCTTGTCCCTCCATATTCTTTACTTGATGCTGAGACTGGTTTCAGTTAGTCATGCACACTCACCCTGGTTTATATAAAATTGGCTCCTTATACAAATTCCCCAAATGATGTCTGATAGATGTTTAAAACTTCATGATAAAGGTACTGCTTTAAAATTCCATCAATTCCCCGTCTAGCCTTTGACATCTTAAAAAACAATAAGAGTTAAAGACTGTGCTTATCTGTTTCACATGGGTGTATGTGTGTGGCATACATGCCTATATTTGTTAATGTGTGTAGGTACATCTGTAGGGAGACCAGAGGTCAATGTCAGGTGCTTTCTTTCATTACTGCTGACTTAATCTTTTGAGACAAGTTCTTTTGTAGAAATTGAAGGTCACAAATTCAGCAAGTCTATCCAGCCTAAAATTCCTGGGGATCCTCCTGTCTTCACATTTCCCAGTTCTGGGATGATAACTTTGTGGTTGGCCCAGGGTTAAAAAAGAAAAACATGTTTTTGCATGGGTTCTGGGAGTCCAAATCCTTTCTTTAAACTTGCATAAAACATACTTTACTGATCAAACTGGCTTCCCAAACCCAGCCTACTCCCCTCAGGTCATTCTATACTAACATTTTCAATCCTCTAATTCAATCTCAGTCATCTGAAGGGGCTCCCTACAGGTGTCATAGAATGACATGAGCCACATGAAGAGATAATAATGAAAAACTTTGTCAACCTGGATCAGATTTTGGGGAGTCTAATAACAGATGGTTTTTTTTTTCCCAATGTATTTAAGCTCAGTATAATTTGGAAAAAAGTTTCCCGGTATGATACTATTCCCATTGCAAAAAAAAAAAATATGTAATAACATTGAAACTCAATTCAGGGTGCATTTCATTTCTTCCAAGAAGATGAACCTAGAGATATGCTACATATACTTGTTTAAGGGCTTGATATGACCTTGCCACCAGATAACACAGATCACTAAGATGTTTATCACTTCTAGTTCTCAGCTTTCTGGACTGAAGAACAGGTTTTTCATCTTTCCCACTGTAAAGACAACCGATTCTGTAGGCTAAATATTTCTGGTATCTCTGGAAATTTATGGGCACAAGGACCTTCCTGCTATGCTCCCAACAATCACCACAATGTCTCTAGCTAGACCAAATTACCTTCATATCATTCTTGTAGTTTCCTGCAAGAGTCTCCTATTTTCCCAAAGCTGCCTTCGTTTCTGTCAATGCCATGTATGTGAAGATTCCAGAGAAATCTTGTAAAAAGGCAAATGAATCATGTCATTTTCTTGCTTCAACAGCTTTGCTCTTATAAAAAGAATAAATCTCTTCAGCATGGCCTGCAAGACTGGAAGGACTGACTTTGTTCCTTCCACCTTGACATTTCTTCTCTTATATTGTATGTCACACTATCCTCCCTTGTTACAGTTGCTTTGCTCATCAAGATCTTAACAATCTGATAAGATGTGGTAGTGTATAGCTATAATACAAGAACTCAAGAGGGAGAGGCTGGGGTTTCCTGTCTGTATCTAATCACAGCACTGTCCTCCTACTGACTTTATTAGAGGTGATTTTCATACATAACTCCTCTTTTATTCCTTCCAGGCATGGAGGAGAATATTTGGCTTCATTTTGATGTTAAACCTTTGTTTTCTATCTTCTCTCTTGTCCTCTGTTAACCCCTTACACTGGCAAATGCCCTAAGAACTGTCTATCTGATCAGTACTATGTGTCAAGTCAGTGACCATCTGTCTTTGGTATGTAAGCAATTATATTTCAACATCTAGCAAACTTTTATCAGAAGGAAAATGAAAATGTAAACTATACACAGCCTTGTATTTACTCTTACACTGAATAAATCTTCTAGCAAAGGCATTCAATTGGAATAATCTGTTGGCATCATTCTTCCCAAAGGTGATGCTTTAATCCATGCTACTCTTAAGACTCATCCAACTCTACTACCGAGTCACAGTACTAAAACTCCCTGGTATTTGCGTAAAAAACAGACAGAAGGACCAATGGAACCAAATTGAAGACCCGGATGTTAATCCACACACCTTTGAACACCTGATTTTTGACAAAGAAGCAAAAAATATGAAATGGAAAAAAGAAAGCATATTCAACAAATAGTACTGACATAACTAGATATCAACATGTAGAAGGATAAAAATAGACCATATTTGTCACCATGCACAAAACTCAAGTCCAAATGGATCAAAAACCTCAACATAAAGCCAGCCACACTGAACCTTATAGATGAGAAAGTGGGAAGTACACTTGAACACATTGGCACAGGAGACCACTTCCTAAATGTAACCCTAGCAGCACAGACGCTGAGAGAAACAATTAATAAATGAGACCTCCTGAAACTGAAAAGCTTCTGTAAAGTAAAGGACACAGTCAACAGGACAAAACGACAGCCTACAGAATGGGAAAAGATCTTCACTAATTCCACATCAGATAGAGGTCTGGTCTTCAAAATACACAAAGAACTCAAGAAATTGGTCATTGAAAGAACAAATAATCCAATAAAAAATGGAGTACAGACCTAAACAGAGAACTCTCAACAGAGAAATTTATAATGGCTTAAAGACACTTAAGGAAATGTTCAGCATCCTTAGTCATCAGAGAAATTCAAGTCAAAACAACTCTGAGAATCCATCTTACACCTGTATGAATGGCCGAGATCAAAAACACTGATGACAATTTATGCTGAAGTGGTTGTGGGGTAAAGGAAACATCCATGCATTATTGGTGGGGATGCAAGCTGGTACAGCTCCTTCAGATGTCAGTGTGGTGATTTCTCAGAAAAAAAATTAGCAAACAACTTTCCTCAAGACCCAGTAACACCACTTTTGGGTATATGTCCAAAGGATGCTCAATTGTGCCACAAGGACATGTGCTCAACTATGTTCATAGCAGCATTGTTTCCAGTATCTGGAAACAACCTAAATGCTTCTCAACTGAAGAATAGATAAGAAAAATGTGGTACATTTACACAATGGAGTACTACACAGCAGAAAAAGATAATGACATCTTTAATTTTGCCAGCAAATGGATGGAGCTAGAAAAATAACCTTTACAATTGTTTTTAATATTGTATTAGCATGTTTGTATCTGTTTTTGCACTCTATGTATGTTTAAATGTGTGTATATAAAGGCTGGAAGAAGATGTTGGGTGACTGTTCTTCTATTAAGCTCCACTTTATTGAATGAGACAGTGTCTCTGGAAATTGTCAGCCTGGAGCTTGATCATTCTGATTCTTCCCTGTGAGAATTCCCTACTTAGTCTTAGAAATGATGAGATTATTGATAGCTCTAATTTTGTCCAGTTTTTATGTAGGTTCTGAGCATTGAACTTCTGTTCAGCATGTTGACATGGAAAGTACTTTATCTACTGAGTCATCTCCCAAGCCACCATCCTGCAACTTAAAAGTAGTTATATTTCATTTTTTAAGATTATGTAACCACCATTTCCAGTTTCCATTTTCTCTCTCCAAAACCTCCCACATACATCTCCTTTTTTGTTTCAAAATCATGATCCCCCTTTTCTCATTAATTGTGAGAGAAATACTTCTCCCCATTGAAGAGCAAACCATTGGCTTTCCAATATCAAATGATCAACTCTAAAAATATGTGTGTGTGTATGCATTTCTCTCTCTCTCTCTCTCTCTCTCTCTCTCTCTCTCTCTCTCTCTCTCTCCCTTTCTCTCTCTCTTTCTCTGAAGGTGTTTTCATGTATTTGTGCAACACCATTAAGCTTTTAACAAAAGATGTTCTTATCTCTTTTGATGAACTTCTGGGATGTTATGACTAATAGACATATTAATACTTGGATGTCTTCTTGGGGCTAAAGAGATGGCTCAGTGGTTAAGAGCATTGTCTACTCTTCCAGGGGACCCAGGTTCAATTCCCAATACCCACATAACAGCTAACAACTGTTTCTTTTTTATTGATTTTTATTGATCTCTACATTTTTCTCTCTCCCCTCCTCCTTCAACCCTCCCCCAAGCTCTCCATACCCCCAATTTACTCAGGAGATCTTGTTTTTTTTTTTTTTTCTACTTCCCACGTAGATTAGATCTATGTAAGTCTCTCTTAGTGTCTTCATTGTTGTCTAAGTTCTCCGGAATTGTGGTTTGTAGTCTGGTTTCTTTGCTTTATGTTTAAAAACCACGTATGAATGAGTACATATGATAATTGTCTTTCTGGGTTACCTCACACAAAATAATGTTTTCTAGATCCATCCATTTTTCTGCAAATTTCAAGATGTTGTTGTTTCTTTCTGCTGTGTAGTACTCCATTGTGTAAATGTACCACATTTTCCTTATTCATTCTTTGGTTGAGGGGCATTTAGGTTGTTTCCAGGTTCTGGCTATGACAAACAATTCTATTATGAACATAGCTGAGCACATGCCCTTGTAGTACAATTGAGCATTCTTTGAATATATGCCCAAAAGTGGTATTACTGGGTCTTGAGGAAGGTTGTTCCCTAATTTTCTGAGAAATCACCACAACATCTGACACCTTCACATATACATGCAGGCAAAATACTAATACAAAATAAATAATTAAAAAATACTTGGATATCTTCTCAATGTCTAATATCAAACAAATACTTAGAAAGACACAGAATCTTAGATATCATCCTAGAAAAAGCCAGCCAGGATTCCAGGCAGGAGTGGCTGGAGGAAACAGGAAAGCTTGTTTTCCCTGATACCCCAGTTCGAGAGACCTCTCCTGTCCTCTTGATGGAAAGTCACACTTAGTGTAGGATCCAAATCACACCCTAGTTACCATTCAGGTCCCTCTGAGTGCCAGTTTTCCAGCTCTTTGTCTTCTTTTATTGCTTTCTTTATTCTGCAACTAAGGTTGTGTTAAGATATTTATTACTTACGTTTTTTTTTTTAATTGTCTATATGTAGGATTCTTTAGTGTTTTCTGGAGAACTGGACTGGGAAGTCACAGACTGCCTTAGGGACCAGATGCCAGTCTTAGAATGTCTTTATTCCGCCATTGATTTTAAAAAGGTAACTAAGAAAAAAAAATAAACCCTAACGTATTGAAATATCTCGTGCTTTCTTGCTGCTATTGGGATGAAATCCAAGCACCTCTGTTAGTGGTAGGGTCCTTCGAGATCCTCCTGGTTTAATCTCTCGGGTGACTGTTTGTAGCTCAGCTCCCACATCTTTCAGTCACCTGCTGCAGTGTTGGAAACATGTGTGCTTTCCTCCATGCTCTCCATAGTGCCTGGCACAGCTTAGGCCCTCATTACAAACTACCAATGTAGACTGTAAGGCTGGGTTGTGCTCCCTTGGATGCAGGGCAGTTCCTGGTTTATCTCTAATGATTATTCAGAGTGTGATTATAGCCTGTGTTCCAGGAGCCTAGCCAGCAAACAGTTAACATCAACAATAACCTAAGCCATAGTTAATATCAACCATAGCCGAAGTCATGCCTGGGGGACTTGCATCCTCAATCTTATCATTTGGGAGGTGGAAGCCAGGGTTCAGTTGAATGCCAGCTTTACCTACACTGAGTTTGATGACAGCTTGCGTTGTAGGATATAGTATCTCACAAGTCAGCCTCGACCCCAAGAATAATCAATATAGCACAGAGTATCCAGTGAAAGATTTGACCAGGGACTTTGAGTCTCAGAGCGAAGTCTTGACCACATGTTTGCTTTTACTCTGTTTCAGGGTTTCTTCCCGGGCTTTGTGGGCATCTGTTCAAAATATTTGCTGAAAACAAGAAACTGTCAATTGGCCGGGCAGTGGTGGTGCATGCCTTTAATCCCAGCACTCGGGAGGCAGAGGCAGGCGGATCTCTG
>NW_004949097.1:4898654-4925169 GCF_000317375.1 Microtus ochrogaster
CCCTGACACATCTAAAAAATCTGCCGGCCCCAGGTCCCCTGTAGTCTAGTCAGTGTTTTGTGTGGTATGCTTCGTTTCCAGTAACCCAGTTAAATTAAAGGTTTGGTGAGGGCTAGACAATCTACATAATCACCCTATATGCTCATGTGTTCTTTCCTTATCCTGAAAGAATGATCTTAAATTTTTAAAAATACCAACCATATGAATAACTTACACCATTTCCCCCATCATGTCTATATACCTGTAAGTAATGGAATTTCTTTTTACTATAATTTACTAAATTATTTGATTGCCAGGTTACATAGTTATCTATTAGTTAAATCCTTTCTGCATTTGAATGTAGATAAAATTGTGAACTGTTCTTGACTGGATGTTCAAGACCTGTGTATGAATATAATTTTTTGTTTTGTATGTACTGAATTATGCAGAATGCAGAGATATATATTCACTCATTATGAGCACACATAACACACATTTTTAACACATTATATAAATGGAAGCACTAAGATATATTTGAAACTTTCTCTTTTTAACTTGATAAAGATCAGTTGTATGTGTAGGCATGTCCTGGGTATTTGGTGACCTATGGATGAGTGGAGGTGTGTAGACCTTGATTACGGAAGCTGGGAACTTGAAATGAAATATAAAAACAAAGACAACTGAAAAACCTGAAAAAGAAAACATTTAAAATGGCAACAATTTAGCAATTACATGCCATCTTTTGACTTCAGAATTGGTAAAAGAGTAAGAATTTAAAAAAATAAAAGCTCCAGAGTAGTGAGACATCTAAGAGGTAGAAAGTCTTAGGAGTGGTAAGATTGACAGAGTATGTAAAACAGATCAATGAAGAAGCAAATTATATTCATTTGTGACCTTGTCTTCATGATACTGAAAATTCACTCATTATTCATGTTAGTTGTTCATCCACTGTGAAAGCAATGGAATGCACAAATTAACCAGACTGGCAGCCTCAAAGGACTGTCTCCAACACTCGACTTGTGATGGTAATAGCCATTTGTGGAATCTGTACTAGGCACCAGGCACCATGTTCAATGCTTAGAGCACTTCGTTATTCAAGCCTTAGATAAGTCGAAGGTACATACACGTTAAGTCCCTGGTATGTATATTAGTAACAGAGACTTAGAGAGGCTGTCCAAGGTCAGGCAGCTGAAAGAGGTACATTGTGGGGCTGGTATTGATTGAAAGTCAGGTCTGTCTTGCTTAGAAACATATATCCTTCCCTTGGGTTGTGATGCCTGCCACACTCTAGACCTTCACTGAGGTACGCGTCGCTGCCCTGACTTAAATACATTCACAACATGTTGGTGGTCATTTCAACTACTGTGTCACAGTCACATTGCTCATTTGTCTGTATGTTTGGCAGTCTTTTACAAGGACTTATTGTGTGCCAATTGTGAGCAAATCTGGAAGAAGAGAAGCAACATTCTTCTAAATATGTGCATTGTTAGAACTCTCCAATTGCCACATGCATGTAGAGGCACACAAAAGCACACACACCTGTATGTATCATGCAAATAATGCATATCCAGGAACAAGAAAGGAAAATTTAGGAGGATTTTGTAGAAAAGGTAACATTTGAATTGAACCCTGATAAATGATTTCTCCATGACCAGGCAAGAGGTCTTCAGTACAGTGGTTCCGGGAACATTTGGTCTTGAATGAAAGGATCTTAAGGAAGAATGTTCAGAAACTGTGATGGAAATGAAATAAAGAGTAATATATAATGAAGGACCTTATATGCTGCCCAATTGGAGACTCTTCCTGGTCCTTACAGCCATATTAAATATTTAAGGACATTGACAGGAGGATTTTCTAAATAGTTTCTTCTCTCCTCTCTCTCTCTCTCTCTCTCTCTCTCTCTCTCTCTCTCTCTCTCTCTCTCTCTCTCTCTCTCTCTCGATTTTCCAAGAACAGGTTTCTTTGCAAAACAGTCCTGGCTGTCCTGGAACTTGTTTTGTAGATCAGGCTAACCTCAAACTCACAGTGATTCACCTGCCTCAGCCTCCTGAGTGCTGGGATTAAAGGCATGTACCACCACCGCCTGATTATTTAGAAAATACATTATTTTCTAAATAGACTATGGTTTTAAGAATTAGAAGAATAAATTGTTGAAACAAGATACAAAATAAGAGACCTCAAATGGTGAATACTGAAATATCAAAGCAGAAAAGAGGTATTTAGGAGACATACTTAATGAGATGTTATGCAAACCTCTTCTAGATAATTCTGAACTTTCTAACTAGGGGTTAGCTAAATGGTAGAGAGAGGCAGAAACTACAAAGGGAACAGTTGTTAGGGAAATAAAAAGTTATTTCACTCATTGTTTGAGGAAGCATATTGTGGAGGAGGCTTAACAGGCAGTCCACTTGAGGCATGGCCTATTTAAATTTTGGTAGACCAGGAGTCAGAGAGCTCAAACAAGAACCAGAAATATATACCACCTTCCATCATCTACCCCATGATCCACTTCTGCTAGCTGGATTGCAGTTGAGGAGCTTCCACACACAGACACGAGGTCTCCCCCCAGACAGTGCTATCACCTTGAAAACATATGAAATCATAAAGCATGGGGGACACCATATAGAATAGAATGGGCCTGGAATACATTTTTATGGAAGAAGCATAATGAGCCTTAGTGACCAGGAAGAATATGTTTCTAGAAATGGAACTTTTAAGATATGATATGAACAGACAGAAAGTTTCAGCAGTGGGTATAGAGAACAGGAAAATACACACCAGAAAGGAAAGGCAGCATTTGCCATGTGTCTCTGGTGGAAACAACTTCAGTTATTTTGAAGAGTTAGGAAAACAAACAAAAATGTGAAGGTGAGTCACTGTGGGTGATGGTGAGGGTGGAGAGGGCACTGATGTCACAGGGCCTTGTAAGCTATTATAAGAAATTCATTTTTTATTCAAAAAGTAAGGCAAGACCATTGAAAAGTGGTACAATCAGATCTCTGTTTAACTGTTATTTTTGTTATCATCTAGTAGGAATCAGTACAAAGAGGAATACATAATAGAGGGTTATAGGGTATTATGGATGAGAGAGGAAATGTTTGTGTTTAAGCAGAAGTTAGTGTCAGTTTTAAAGACAGAAATGATGTCCTGGGCTTAGAAGCTGCAGGATATCCCTGACAACCTAACGGAAAAACGGATATAGAGGAACTGATGTTAACCCCTGAATTTGGGGAATTTATTAGGGTAAGGACCACTTAATGGGGCATGGGATATATTGGAGTAGAAATCAGGGTTAGGTTGGTTATGGCCAAATGCAAAGGAGAAGCTGGCTAACGAGATGGGTCTGTGCTTTCCCTGTGGGCCAGAAAGCAAAGCCCCCTTCCAATGATGTGGTGAGAAGGGCGGGTTTCTACTGTAATTCACAAATAAACACTAGAAGAGAAGTAAGAATGATAGTTGTGAATGCATAAAAATATGAGCAGGTCAGTATAAAACTTTACAGATGTATAGATGCTTTCCAGTATTGGTCCATTAAAGCCCCCGAGCATACCTCAAGTGCAGTGAGGTCTTCAGGAGAAAAGGAAGAGAGACTGATTTTGGATAAGGAGGTAGGATGGCAATTTAAAAATGAGGGGAGGTGTCCTGAGGCAAGGAGGAAAAAAATATTGGGAAAAAGGAAAGACTGAGGAAAATGAGGGTGTTTTAGGGCAGTCAACCTAAAGAAATGTTTCTATCATTGTCACTATCTGCGTGTCCAAGGGACTGGGGACACTAAACTGTTGGAAAAGACAAAGCATATGCAGGGACTCAGATTCTCATTGTGGGTGATGGAAGTTGAGCTCTCTAAGACCAAGTCAATGGGGCATAAGACAACAGTTACTTTTCTCTCTGCCCAAGTCCTGCGTTATATGCATGACCTTCAGCTACTTCTTAGACTCTGCATGGAGTTTCCCCAATACCTGAAAGAAGAGCTCTGGAATAAGGACTAGGTTGGAGCTTGAGGATTTTGACAATAAACTGAAGGAATAGGTAAATGTCTCACATATCCAAACACAAAGATGCATTGTCATTTCTGGGAGAATTTATTGGCTTGGATCTCACATTGATCTTCCTTCCATCCTCAGCTGAAAGCCTCTGCCATTGAAAAGCAACTGGCTATGCTGGTAGATTTTCCAGCTGAAACAGGTTTTGTTATTTGCCTAGAAAAAAAATTGCAATGGTGTGTACACAAACATAGAGACTTACCCTCTGTGTTTCTATGCAGGCAGAGTCTATGCCCTTTGAACCCTGAAGAGGTAACTTCTGTCAACTAAGCAGGATTCATTTTAACTACTGACCAATTTGATGAACTCCATGAATGCTAGGGCAAAACATTGGACCGACAGACCATTCAGCTGACCATCAAACACTGTAATTAACAAGCCTTGCGTAAAGCGTCCATCAATATAAACAAAGCACTGTCAACATTGATGGTGTACTTTATACATTTTATTTAGGAGATGGAACTCTGACATCCTGGATGTCTCCTACAAGCAAGTTTAAATGTCATGGCCCTACCATGGAAAGAATGTTGTGACTGGATCCTGGATAACAGACACCAGGATGGGGGAAGGCTGCATTTCTTAAGCCTCCTTTGCAGGAAGCTTGGTTTTCATGTTTAGGATATTACGTAATCTTCATGTTTAGGGTATTATGTAAAAGTAACATTGTAGAGCGTCCCACATAGTGAATAATGCATAGTGGGCACTTAGGAAATACCTTCTAACCTCCTCCTCTTTCCCCACTCTGTGTGATATATTCACACACACTGAAATTGCTAATGTCTCAGCCCATTTCTTCGTATTAGCATGTTTCAGAAATGTATTATGGTTGACATAGTATGTTGCTAACTAGTATCTATAATATAGTGATGAATGGTAGCATACATATGTATGTACACATGCATAAGCACGCAAGTGTGGGCTAAGCAGAGCTCATATTTCTTCATTACGGTTCTGAGCTCTGAGATGGTGAAGTGCTGTGGAAATCTAAGGCAGTAATCTAAGAGAGATCCCTACTTGTCTTCTCATGGTTTTCTTGTTTGTTTGTATCATATGACTTAGACTTGTGGCTGTTTTCTGTCGTTATCTGCCTTTTATGAAAAGCTTCCGGCTAAAAAATCTTTAACGGGACTATAATACAACTATTTATTTTAGGTGAATCTGAGTTCAGAGCTTATCTGCAAACAAACTCCTCTCCCTTATGCTGTGCTCTGTTTAAGAACATGCATGTCAATTTCTTTGATTTGGATTTTTATCCTAAATATGTGGAATTTGGTCCTCAAACACATCTTTCTAAATTTCTGGTCTGTAAAATTGATAATTTCTCAGGTATTTAAAAGCGGTGAAGGCTGTGGTGTTGTCAGAAGGATAGAAGTTAGTGTCACCTGGGAGATAGGTATCTGGATATGTCTGATGGTATTATTATCCTATGTTAGTTGAGATGATCCAACCAACTGATCATGGATGGCACCGTTGCCTAGTCAGGGAGTCCTGGACGTGTAAGAGGAGAAAGCTACATTGCGTTCTGCTTCTTGACTAAGGATTCAAGGTGACCGACTCTCTCAAACTCTTGCCACTGTGGTTTTTACACTAGAGTAAACTATAACATGAAATTGTTAGATAAACAAACCCATTCTTCCTTAAGTTGCTTTGTAAAGATATTTTATCAATGCAGGAAGAAGTGGAACTAAGAAAGTGATGGATAAAATAAGCATGGAGAATCTAGAAAGATATTTGAATACTGATTAAAAATATGGACCCAAACAGCTTGGCTAGATAAGAGTTACTTAGTGAATAATGTTTTATTTTAATGATGTCTTCATTGATTAGCTCAAAAATTTTAAAATAGGTTAATGGTCAGTAATTATTGTAGTTGCATTTCATTTGAGTATATTCCAAGAGTTCAGTGGGTTCCAGGAATCATAGATAATAATAAATTTTTTATATGACATACAGAAAATTTTTCCAATGCATATAGGCATATGAGAAAGGTTAATTCATAAACTCATTATGTTTAGATTTTCAGCATTGCTTAGTGAGTGAACTTCTCTGTACCTTTATTAGCCAGGAAAATCCTATAATTTTGTGTGTTTTGAGAACTATACATCGCCATCTGTTGCTATGTAACTAGACTTTTTGCCAAATGCATACATTAAAAATGACTTTAAGAATCTTATTCTAAAGTTACTCCATCTGCGGTTTTACTGTCTCCGTGTTAAGTCAACTGCAGCTAACCATGGTCTGAAATATGAATGGAAAAAAAATCTCAGAATAGACAATTCTTAACTCTTTTGTGACATTTTGAATGGCAGGATGAACACGGGTGCATCCTGTTTCAGATGCAGACACAAATATTTGTCCAGGCATCCACCCTGCATATACCACCCACCTATCAGACTTTCCCCGTTATCATAGCATTGTCTTACTTTACTTACTAACAGCTCTGATACTCAAAGGGGAAGCAACAGACTGTTTTTTAACTGAAAAGGTGAAAACTCTTGACTTGATAAAAACAAAAATTGTTGTGTGCTACGGCTGTGACTCATGGCAATAAGGAAACAAATCCCAAATATTTGAGAGAATTAATAATGCACTTTTATTAAAAAACTTAATTTTAACACAGTCTCAAAGAATCTATATCTCCCAGGACGTAAATTGTTGACACTTGTACCTGTAGTTTCCTTCTTCCCCCACTCCCTTCCTCCCTCCCTCCCTTCCTCCCTCCCTCCCTCCTTTCCCTTTCTTCCTTCCTTCCTTGCTTGCTTCCTCTCTATCCCTCCTTCCTGTTTTCCATTTTTGTCTCTCCTGTCCCTCCTTCATCCCTCTCTTTCCTCTACCCTTTCTTCCCTCCTTTTGTTTCATTCTTCTAGATATATCTATTGTATGTCTATTTTGTCCAGGTTCCTTAGTGTACAGAAACTTCAGGATTTAATGTGGTAGAAAAAGAGTATATTCAGTCATTAATATTTCTATGGTATTTAGGAGCCTAGATAGTCTAAAATACGTGGAAATAAATGATGAAATGAGACAATTCCGGGTTTTGATAAGAACTATGACTAAAACAAGGTATGGTGGATTATGTTTATAATGCCAACACTTATGAGACCAAGGCAGGAAGATTGTTATAAATCTGAGGCCAGCCTGGGCTACATAATGTGTTCAGGGCACCTGATCTATAGTGTAAGACCCAATCTCAATAAACAAGCAAACCCACAAAGAGTTTTGGATAGGACTACATGCAGCTATGACAGAGGGGGCCATGTTCCCTCTGCTATGACAGAGAGGGTCAAGCTCTCTAACCTAAAGAGAGGGACAACTACAGCCCTACACAAGTTATGGATGTGGGACATGAACTGAGCTTTACAGGCAAAAAAACAGAGCAAAGAAGAAGCTAGTGAATTTGGATGATGATGTTTTCATAATACTTTCATATGTGTAATTTACAGAAAGATATACTTTTATATATAATGTAATTATATGTACATTTTATACTATAAAATGATGATACACTTCTACATCATATCAGCAATGTAAAATATGATAGTTTTTAGAAGAATCAGTAAAAAAAAAAAACCACCTGAGTTTGCGGCAAGATAATTGTGTCTGTGTCTCCATTGTTCCTTTTTTGTTTTCCCTTTTGCCTTTCCATTCTCTTCCTTTTGTGGCTTTTGGTGAGCACCTACCACATCAGGCACAAGGCCATATTTTGAAGAGAGAAAATTTGAGTAAGATGTTTTTCCTGGTGTCAAGGAGTTCAGAATCTGTAGAATCCATGTACAGTGGCATATACCTGATTTTAGGTCTTTTGACAGAGGCCAGTGAACTAAAGATTACTGTGGGTGAAGTAACTTTGACCATTGTAGAAGTTAAGTATAAATAAATAAATATGCCCTGCCTGGATTGCTCTTCCTCTAGGATTAAACATTTGGTCAGGTCTCTATTCAGATATCTTCCTCTCACTGCGGGTTTCCTTTACCAGTTAGGCCAGGCTCTCTCATTCTTCCTCATTGTGTTTCTTGTCTGTCTCCTTTCCCCGCATTAAGGATCTTTCTAAATGCCCTATTTTTTACTTACCTCAGCAATATGTATGGAGCTTTCTTCTCTACAAAAAACAGCTCCAGGAGGTTAGAAGTTTTGGCCTGTTGGGTTTGCTGAGATGTTTCCTGTGCCTCAGAAAGTAGATTTCCCACATCACATGCTCTGTGTATATTTAGCAAATAATTGAATATTAGCATAATGTAGACATGAAGTGTTCATTATTTTTGGATCATTTGGCAAAAAGAAGCAGCCAAATTTGTTATAATTAAAATACTTTCAAGCTACATATGCTTGTCCAGACATCTGTGGTTGTTCCTTTTATCCTAAGTCTAGGTAACTTATTTTCTATTTTAAAATAGTAAAGTAAAAATAACAAATAACAAATAAAGGGTAATTACTCAGCTACAGGTCAAGGTCTACACAGATATATCTTTTGCAATATCTTTGTATTCTAGAGGATAACAAAGCAGCTTTCCTTAAAAACTGATGAAGACTTAAGACAAGTATACTATTCAGAATCCACCAATTAATAATCTTTCTTTCCCTTTAGCTTTAAGAAAAGCATGTAGCAGCTGTCTTATGAAAGAAGCTTCAGGTTTGGTAATAATAAATTCTTCTTTTAAAAATAACCAAATTACTAGGTTTTCAATCTTATGAAAAGAAACCTTTTCTGGTGTTTGAAAACCCAAAGGGAAGTTGTATTAAAGTACAGCCAGTTGCTTACCATGTTTTGTATCCTGAAATATTAGAGTTTGAGGGCTTGACCTTTTTCACAGGCTAGAGCAACATGTGTATCAGTAATAGTAATAGAACTGACGTCACTGTAGCTCTGTAATAGAGTTTGAAGTCAGGGATGGTAATGCCTCCAGAAGATCCTTTATTGTATAGCATTGTTTTGGCTATCCTAGGTTTTTTGTTTTTCCATATAAAGTTGATTATCGTCCTCTCAAGATCTGTGAAGAATTTTGATGGGACCTTGATGGGGATCGCATTGAATCTATAAATTGCCTTTGGTAGGATTGCCATTTTTACTATGTTGATCCTCCCAATCCAAGAGCAAGGGAGGTCCTTCCATTTTCTGGTATCCTCCTCAATTTCTTTCTTCAATGCCTTAAAGTTCTTGTCAAATAGATCTTTCACTTCCTTGGTTAGAGTTACCCCAAGATATTTTATGCTATTTGTGGCTATCGTGAAAGGTGAAGCTTCTCTGATTTCCCTCTCTGTTTCCATATCCTTTGTGTATAAGAGGGCGACTGATTTTTTGGAGTTGATCTTGTATCCTGCCACATTACTAAAGGAGTTTATCAGCTGTAGGAGTTCTTTGGTGGAGGCTTTGGGGGTCGCTTATGTACACTATCATATCATCTGCAAATAAAGAAAGTTTAACTTCTTTCTTTCCAATTCGAATCCCTTTGATCCCCTTATGTTGTCTTATTGCTATTGCTAGAACTTCAAGCACTATATTGAAGAGGTATGGCGAGAGTGGACAGCCTTGTCGTGTTCCTGAGTTTAGTGGGATGGCTTTGAGTTTCTCTCCATTTAATTTGATGTTAGCTGTCGGCTTGCTGTATATAGCTTTTATTATATTTAGGTATGACCCTTGTATCCCTAATCTCTCCAATACTTTTATCATAAAGGGATGTTGAATTTTGTCAAATGCTTTTTCAGCATCTAATGAAATGATCATATGTTTTTTTTCTTTCAGTTTGTTTATATGATGGATTACATTGATAGTTTTTCGTATGTTGAACCAGCCCTGCATCTCTGGGATGAAGCCTACTTGATCATAATGGATAATTTTTCTAATGTGTTCTTGGATTCAGTTTGCCAGTATCTTGTTGAGGATTTTGCGTCGATGTTCATGAGTGAAATTGGCCTATAATTCTCTTTCTTGGTTGAGTCTTTGTGAGGTTTTGGTATCAGAGTAACCTGAGCAAAGAAGTCAGGACCACGAGGGGTGCACCCACCCACTGAGACAGTGGATCTGATCTACTGGGAGCTCACCAGGGCCAGCTGGACTGTGACTGAAAAAGCATGGAATGAAACCGGACTCTCTGAACATGGTGAACAATGAGGGCTGATGAGAAGCCAAGGACAATGGCAAGGGGTTTTGATCCTACTTAATTTTCTGGCTTTGTGGGCGCCTAGCCAGTTTGGATGTTCACCTTCCAAGATATGGACGGAGGGGGGAGGACCTAAGACTTACCACAGGGCAGGGCACCCTGACTGCTCTTTGGACTGGAGAGGGAGGGAGAGAAGGGTGGGAGGAGGGGGAGAAGGGTGGGAGAAGGGGGAGGGAAATGGGAGGCTGGGAGGAGGTGGAAACTTGTTTTTTTTCCTTTTCTCAATAAAAAAAAATTAAAACAAAACAAAACAAAAAAAAGAACTGACGGTTACCTCCATGCAGAAGCTTCAGGCATCATAATGGGAGTTTAAAAGGGGTGAAATTTCTACCCTCAGGGCAGACATATTCACATGGAACGATTATGCACAAATCTGAAGTGATGTGGCTGGTTGATGTCAAACTGAATGCAGTGACCACAGACAGTGGAATAGAACCTTGAGCCAAAATTAGGGGGTGGTATTTTATAACAAACCCTCAGACCCCAAAGACCCCAAAGACATTGACTCATCATTTGGTAATGATAATCAAGTGTACTTTACATTCCATAAACAACAAGAACAACAACAAAATGCAACATGTTTCCATTTCCAAAGCTTTAACAATTGGAGCTTCAGGGACGATGTGTGATTAGAAACTTGTTCTACACATTTTTCCTCTTTGTTTGATTGTCAAAAATCATTTGATAAAATTATAATTGGTAGAAAAGTATTCAACTCATTTATATGGTAAAGCCATTTTGTGGAAATTACAGTAGGTGAAAGTGTTGGCCCTCACAGTGGACCCCTGAGGCAGCAATTCCAAGTCTACCATTTCATGCTTGTGTGATTAGGGGGGGAATTAATTTCCATAAATCCCAGCCCCCCTCTCCTTTTTAAATGAGCATAGTAGTTTTAATTTATAAAACTATTTCATTCAAAGTATATAACCTATTTACATTCCTTAATATAATCTGTGGTATCTATTAAAAAATCAATGTCCATTATCTGCTATCTTCTGTTTTAATATTTTAGCCATATTTGCCCTAAAAATAAAATTTCACATAATGCTGCAATATTAGAGGTTGAAATATTTTGAATTTTCCTATCTGCTATTATAAGATTTTTAATGCGAGAACAATCTTCCAAAAGAGTCCTGTTTTGTTATTATAAGGGTTATTAATGTTTGGAGGAAGCCCTGGAATCCAGTGTTAGGTTTTTTGCTTTGTATAACTTTGGTGGGAATCAGTTACTATGATGGGGATGGTTTGATGTAGCTGGCCATGCATTCTAAACCTCCTGGTTATGTTTAGAACTAAACAGGAAAAGAAAAAAAAATGAAATAGTGTCAGTGTATTCGGTCGGTATGATAAATAACAGAAAGATGTTAGGAACTTAGTTTTGGTTTTGTGCAGGTCTCCTGCAGGTGGCCGGAGTTGTGTGTTCATGCTGCACTGAGGTGCTTGTCCCGAAGACTACATTGTATAACAACCTTCCCCTTCTATTTCCTCTTTCATGATGTCCCTGGGGCCTTGAAGTGATGTCTGGGTTATGGCTGAGCATCTGAATGCACTTCTAACTTTTCATTACTCTTCCTCAGCCTGTCCTAGGACAAGGATGCAGATGCAACCTACCCTCAATATAACAAAGGGGCAAAAAGTTGTAGGGTACTGTTTATGCTATTTACTTCTGTGTTTCTCTTATAGGATCATGTATTAAATAACACTGACTATAACTTTTTTGCCTATATTAGTTATTTTCTAGATCAAGTTATTCTCTTTCTTGTTAATTATTTTTGTGATGATTTTATTTAAAAAACAGGAAAAAATGTATTTCCAAGTAGAATGTCAGTTAAAGTTAATTTGGGGATCTTATGGGATTGATCCTACACACACAAAGACACACACGCACACACACACACACACACACACACACACACACACACACACACAGAGACACACACACACAGACAGCTTTTGGATATTAGAGTCCAAAATCTATTGTGGATTAGTCCCAAAACAAATTGTCTTTTTGACTAGACTTATTTTAAGTCACTGATGTCTGAAAAAGATTTCTCCTAAACAGGATGGTTACTTTTTCAGAATAGTTCTAACCATATATTGCATCTTCTTAAGTTAATATGAACTTTGACAGAATTAATTGCAGTTTCAAGTTCTGTATCTACCTATCAATGTTTGATTATGATGTTAGAACTTTTAGAAGAAAAAGAAAATCCACATCAACAATAGTGACATAAAAGTAAGCTTTGTTTTTTGATCTTTCAATATTTATTAAAACATACTTTCTTTAGGCCCTTGTGAAAGGTAATAAGTATCAAAGGTGGCCTCTGTTGGAGATTTGTCCAACATGAAAATTTTAATTTTAGTATGACATTCATTCTTAGCGCAATATATTTGATATAGGAAAGACTGATATTAAGAAATACATATATATTCACATATATAAAACATTTGCATGAATATACACATACACACAAATATACACATACATATAAAAACATATGTATATGTCCTTGCACAAACACAAATGCACACAGAGAAATACATGCAAAAATATATGGAGAAATACATACACATAAATATTCACACATGCATAAGTACTAGGCACTTAGAAATGAATACACATGCATAAACATACACTTGGACATGACACACATTGAGTTGTAAAAATAATATAAAAGCTCACAGGGGCACCTCAGTTGCAGATTTTGAAGGATAAAAGTATTCAACAGTTAACCTGAGCTTGTGCCCTTGCACAGCTGGAGAAATCCATCTGCAGTTACTGTGGCAAGATTAAGTGCATGACTGCTTTGATATTTCTAAGTAGAATCTTCACATAGCTCCACCCACTAATTTTTACTATCATTTCATCGCTATACTTCTAGTTTCTTCCTTCTTAAATTAATATAATATAATATATCCAAAGGAGAGTATGTAGTACAAAATATAATGAGTGTCTATCAATCCTTTTTTTGATAGTTGCATTATTCTACATTTTCTGCATCAAGCTATATATTTTGCTGATCTCATTAGCTATAATCAGGAAAAGTCACCAGTACATGTAACAGAAGGTGTCACCGTGGCCATCACAAGGCTCACTGGAATGCACTGGGTTTAGTGAATGCTTCTATTTTTATGTTAGGCATTACAAAATGTAAATACCGGATAGTTTGCTATTTATGTTCTTTCTCTCAGGTAAGTAATCTGCAGATATCAGAAAACTAGCTCTGAAACATAACCTAGGGAAGACCCAAAAGGTACTGTGCATTATTGTAAATTGACTAGATGCAAACACTTCCTGAAGATATACAGACCTATTGCAGGGAAGAAATATCCTGGAGCAGACACAGCATGAGGGTCATGATGCTGGAGAAGTGATTAAATGCTGATTGTCCAAACCCATGACAAGAGGAATCTCACCAATCTCAAAAACAAAAGCAAGTTACTTCACAACTGTTTGTAAAGTTACTCCATGTAGAAAACAGCATTAACACAAGTCTGCATTTCCTTGTCTGTGAAATAAAACAGCTCACACTCCAGAAATTTTCAGGGCTACTTGGTGGAAGCATCTTCTAGAACCAACAGAGATAACAAAAGGGAAAACATCAACTTAAAATGGGAGTCTAGTTGTGTCTTTCAAAGCAAGTACCGAGTTCCAGTCTGAGAAAGCTGAATTTAATCATAACTTCATAAACTTGGGAATCCTTTCAAGTTATCTCTTTCAGAACATTAGTATCTTTAACTACAGAGAGAATGGTCAAGACATGAAGGTATTTTGTTAATTTTCATGGTTTGACATAAAGATAACCACTGCCAGATTCAAGTTTTGTTCTCAAGTTACTTTGTCATTTATTATTTAATTTTTTTAAAGTCAAAGAATATATGCATTATCATTCTATGGAAGAGGAGAGAGAGAGAGGGATTTCCTAACACTCTCAAGTAAATGTTTTAGTCATGTAATATGCAAAAGCATGCACTCTAACATTATAATGCATAAAATTTTTCTGGAAACAAGAAAAACTTCAGAAATCCTATCTGTACAAAATCTCATCTCTTTGCAGTTGTCTGTCTTCTGAAAGATCAAGATACATGGAAACAGTGAGTGCAATCTGGTCAAATTCAATGCATTTTTCAGAAAGACCCAGTATTGAGAAGATGCTAGTATGAATATTAATACCAGGAAAGGCATGTGCCCATCCAAAATGTAATCTTCTGTTTGCAAAGTACCGGTAATTTCTTATAGTGAAACACATTTGCACCCTTGCACACATACATGCATACACACAAACATAAGCATGTGCATATGCACACGTGCACACTCACAAAGCAATAGTGAATAGTGGTTTGGAATTTACTCTTTTCAAGTGTATCTTTTAAATATAAGATGTAAACATTTAAGTGAATATGTTCATCTTCAGATCCCATTGATAAATGAGCTTAGCAAAAATTATGAGTGCTTGACGAGATGCTGGAACCCACAGTGGGAAAGCAGTAGGAACTCAGCCGAAGAAACATCCACAAGCACACCATGGCCCATAAGCACCCGCTCTCTTATGTAGATATTGTTCACACGCAATAATAAATTAAATAAAAATAAATTATGAATATCACATTTATTAAAACCACACATGGCTTAATTATGCCATCAAACTAGGCCTTATTTCAGGTTGGAGTCTGGGAGCTACAGCAAAGATAAAATTTCATCTTTGTGAAAAGTGAAAGAAACTGAAGCTTTTCGTGTACACATACAAACAACAGCCAAGGCAAAATTTAGTTTAACTCGATTCCAAGCGGTTCTTTTTGCTTTACATATACAAGTAACTTGTCATGTTGCCATTCGTATTATAAGACTTCTTTCACATCTGAAAAAAGCCAACCCTCCCTGTGTGGGTCTTTTTCTCGGCTGCTAATGAGGACAACATTTTTCCTTCTTTGATGTATTGGGAGGCACCACCTGTATTTAAAAAAAAAAAAAAACCCTATAAGTCATGTGGTAGATCTGTAATGGGATGTGCACAGGGCAAAAGAGAACTGATAAGAAATGATGGATTGGGCTTCCTGATGCTGGGGCTGAGAGTTGAGCAGGAATTGGCTGGGCAAATACAGTAGTATTTGTGTAGGCAGATGGGATCTTTCCAGGCAGGGAGATCATCAAGGGCAACCTTTACTTAGTGACTCACTTCTGACATCTCTGTAAGTCCCTAACTCAGTGAATAACTAGCCCTATCTTTATGTCTCATCCATATAGATTTGTTCTTTTTGAACACAGACTGCACATTTATATCCCCAGCGCCTTGTTCAGGGTTTTGCTTAAAATACGGATGAAAAGGTATTCTGATACAGTAGAAAGAATAGTGAGTTTAGGATAAAATCTGAGTTTGAATTCTACTCCTATCCCTGGCTGAGTTACAGGCTGAATTACACGAAATAGTTTCAAAACTCTCTTCTTCCATAGCAAGTGGGCTAGATATTTTCTCATTTCTATAGTGAAATACCCAATGGAAACAACACAATGGAGGGCAGTTTGATTTTAGCTCATGATTTCCGATTTTTTTTGTCCATCAGTGGGAAAAGCATATTGGAGTAAAGTGGTCCATTTGACGACATCCCAGGAAGCAACTGGGCAGGATGGACCTGTTTTAAATCATAGAGCTTTCAGAAAAACTGTGTGTGGACCCTGCCCACTTTGGCTAGCCATGGGAACCCTGAAAAATTTGCTTTTGAACTTTTTATGAAAAAATAAAGCTGTGTTGACTTGCTTTACTGATACTTCCAAAATAATAGTAGCAGTAGCAACTATATTTGTAGACTGAAATTTCAGCTCAAATCCATAGTTTTCAGAGACTGTGGTGTATCTATGTAACTGCACATCAGTCTACCAACTGTAGAGTGAGATGAGCGGGAGAAGAACGCAGATTCGTGGTACAGGGAAGGACTAATTCACTTGTACCAGAAGTGTAAAAAGATCATCAGATTCCATTTCAGTTTTCTCATTCTGCCCGAGGATGAGGACAACAGTGATGTGTCCTACTTTGGCATTAAGAAGCTGGAGCAAGAAGTTTCACAAAGACATATACAAGAGACCTGCTAATGGTCCACACAGAGACCATGGGGTGCAGACATAAGCGCTGGAAAGCTGATCTATGACGAGTTTAAGAAAGACAGCACACAGGCCTGGCTAGGTGGATCTCAGTGAGGATTTAAATGGATGAGGGAAAAAAATTGTCAGCATCTCAGTGTGATACCCGCAGACACAGTTTCTACTTGGGACCAAAGTTGATTTTCTCTTTGGAAAAATCTTGGAGACGTCAAGAGTAGAAGTCTAGGGAACTCATTTTAAGATTTCTAGTCTTCATATAAACACGCATCACCAGTGTCTTCATTACCATCTCCATCATCAAGGCCAAATCAAATATGTCTGCAATATTTTTATTACAATAAATGTAACAAATAGAGCTGTTTTCTCGAGGAATGTGGTGCCAATGTTCCTTGCAAAATGACTTTATTAGCTTGATTCATTTTGGAAGTATGGGATGCAATCATGACACTTTGTGTTCTGTAATCAACATGCCTTAATTAGCATGCCTATCTTTAATTAATTTATACAGTTTTAGTTGATATAAAAGAGAGTTCCATGTTTTCATTTTACGTATTTGTGACTTAACCTTGGAAAAATACCATTTCTCCATGTGGGAGGATATTTATGACTAGTTGGGTAAAAATCAGTAAAAATGGCTGAAATGTTTCAAAAAGTCTATATAACTCGAATACATTTATGACATAATCTTTACTGTGTAATATAAAGTTTATTTATTATGTTTTAAAACTTTTGTTCTTTGTACTTTACTGTTTTAGTACCTGATGAAATCTATGACTTTCTAATTTAATATTGTAACATGTTAACACTCATTCTGTGATGTAAGAAAGTGTTACTTTTGTGACTGATGTGATAAAATACTTGTCATAAACAGCTAAAGAAGGATTTATTTATTACTGTTTCACGGTATCAGAAGTATCAGTCTTCATGGTGTGTGACACAGCAGATACATTCACATTATATTGAGCATATGGAGAAGCACAGCAAACTGCTAGGACAGTGACTTGCCTGAGCAGACTTACGTCCTCCATCAGATAGGAAGTTTCAACACCTCCAAAAAATTCTATTCAAATTTTGAACCCACAAATGAATGAAATCCTTAATCAAATCAGAGTCTTCCTAGTCTACATAATCCAGAAACACCCTCCAGACACACCCGGAGGAGTGCCTCATAAACCCACTCAAGTTGATGGTCAACATTAACCACCACACAGTTACTGTATTTGCTGAAGTATTCTACATTGCAGGAAACAATAATTGGGTATTTGAAATAAAAATGAATTTAATGAAATGACATCTGGGCTTGATTCAGAAGACAGGGTCTATGGAGAAAAGAACGAGCGCTCTTTCCCACATTCCTCTACTTGTGAAAACCACGTTCCATCTCTGTCTACTTGCCTCTGTATATCTTTCAGCTATTTCCACATTTGGGTTTAAAGTTTCTCTACTTATTCTTTGCTTCTATTTCCGCATAATTTAGATTTTCAAGTAGATTTTGACTTCCCATCACCTCACCTCAGCTGCTGGCTGTTATCATTGTCTTATATTGACCAAGCATCACACACAATGTGACACCTGTTTTCAGTAAAGCCATGGAAGATGAGAATGTTGCAGACATGTCACGTGGACGTGAGAGGTAGAAATCGTTTACATGATTTTTGTCATCAAAATCATTTCAGAGTTAAAAAGAATGAGGAAGTTAAAGAGATGAATTTATCTAACCTTCACCTGTTTTGTACAATGAGTATAGACCCGAGCTTATTTTTAAAATCAAAGTCTAATATTACCTTAATCAGAGAGCAAAATGTAGACAAAATGTAGGAGGAAAATGAAAATACATAATAATAAGTGAATTAAGCATAGGCATAAGGAATATGGGTAAGCAAAATCACTTCCAAGTAGAATATTATAAGATAATATTCATTTGAATAATAATTTTACAATTAATAAAATGGTAAAATATCCCACAAAATAGTAGTCTATAAAATATACTCAAGGGAATCTTAATTCCACCATCTCTGGTACCAGAAGTTCAAACTCAGCTGTGTGAAGTCTGTGTAATGTCCTCAGAACTAGCACTGTTTCTACAAGAACATATCAAAGACAACAGAGTCGATTTATTGATACGTGGAAATCATTTCATGTACCACTATATTTCATTTGATTTTTATTCCATCTTCCTTAAAATATTTTTAGTAAGTAACTAAGTGATAATTTATTTTAGTAACCCAGAAAGAATTTCAACGAAAGTTATCTATTTCACTGACTCTTTGAGTTCTGGGGGATTGAAAATAGAAAGGAAATATATTTTTATGTATTTTACATCCTTAATCGACAATATTACAAATAACCTACTAGACACTAACATCAGTTAAATTGATCTCTTAGCAATATGATTTTTACTTGAAATCATCCTTCACTTAATATAGATTTCTTAAGATATAACGTCAAGTAGATATGAAAGATAAAAAAAAGTAGATTTAAGGAACCATCAGCAAACACAAGGTACAATCAGTTAAATTTCTGCCATGCTAATAAAGTGAAAGGATAAAAATAAGAAAGAATCTATAATTTCAATTTTATCTTGATGAAACTTAAGCTTCCAGAGGACAAGAATATTGTCTGATGTGTATAAAGCTTTGTCTACTGTTGTCACCTTGGTATTAAAATTCAATATTTACAACTGAAACATATTTTATGGAGCTGTTCCAGTGCGCAGGCAAATGGAATGTATTGAGCACCTTGGGATTGCTGGAACACACTTTGATTTTATGCAACATCTTGTTAACTTTATGTGCTTTCCATAACTCTTTTCCACTAGAGGGAGGAAAGAGAAAATTGGATCAAGGCCTTGTTTTTTTTTTTTTTTTAAATTCTAGGCATCAACACTATGAAAGAAATCAAAGAGACATTAACAAACAAAATATTACCTCATACTGTCCATGCTGTCTACCAGACACACAGGGTTCTTTTTACTGAGACCCAAGAAGGCCTTTCAACGAAGTAAACCAAGTCTGCCTTTGTTCTTGCTGCCAGAAAGTCATAAACTAAGTACCAATTGCTGTTTGTTTTAATCCACTGGAGATATCAGAGTAACATTGTTTATTTACAATATTTTGAAAAATCATTAAATTGGTGTGTGTATGCATGTGTGTGCATTCATGCACATACATGAGTACATCTTGATTTTTCTATTTTTTTTCCTTTGATAACATACCCCCCCCAAAATTAAGAGAAAATGCTTATTTTGCTTGTGGGTCCATTGTAGATATAACACATTATGTTGAAAATGAAAAGATAGAATGACAGCTTTCCTTCTAAATATGTCTACTTCCTTTTCTAGTGGTGAGCAGGCTCTGCCTAGAAAACAGGTTCCACCCTTCCACCATTGAGGTATGTGCAGAATTCACATGCTCTAGTCCTCCATTACTCCTTCAGTCTTCCCATGACATATTATTTCCCTCCTTACTAATTTTATTTGATTGTATTTTGATGGATACTCTAATTTTTTCCCAATGGTATAATACAAGTTCAGATCTTTAAAATTTCTAGGCATGGCCAGCAGAGCAGTCTTTATTTGCTTATTTTTAGTCCTTTTATAATACAAATTTCCATATTCCAAAGATGACCATTTAAAAGCTTTGAAAAGTGGCTGTCCTCTTTAGAAACATAGCCTTATCTATAGAGTTTACCATTTTTATAGCCTATCAAATTTAACTTGAACTGAAAGTTTATTTCATATTTTAATGTAAAAAAGTGGGAAAATGAAAATTTAAGTGGAATTTCTTTACAAAGGGATATTCCTATAAGTTTGGAGGAATTGTGGTGCAAATAATGCCCATAGAAGAGACCCAGATCACAGTGCTCATCAGGATTTATAAATAAAAGCTTTCAAAGTAGAATAATATTTAGTCATAGAAGGCAACTAGTTTATTTTAAATTCATAAAAATTAGCCACGTGCGTGTGTAAAACTTATCAATAGATTTTTTATAGGTCACCAAAAATAGTTTAAAAGATCATTTTGGAGAAAGAGCTTTTTAAAAGACAGACTCTTTCATTCTGTGGAGACCTGGTCTCATGTGGCTGCAGAATTCACCGTTCTTATGTCTTCGGCTATATCCATCGGATAAAAGGATGTCTTCTACATCTTATGAGATAGGCTCCATTAAATGCTTACTGCCTCACACAGGGACCAATTGTACGAGGCAGGGTGGTAACATAATCTTTGGAAGATTGGGCCTTGTTATCTATTTTACAAAGGCCTTTTTGAAAATTATTTTGGTCAATTCTTTGTCCTTATTAAATCTCTGAGTGAAAGGATAAATTCACCCTGCTTTGAAAGCTTTTCTTTATAAATGAAAGATTTATATAGATAATTATTTTGTTGCTAGAATATGTTACAACATGTTCTTAAACTGATTGATAAATTATTTTTAAACCGGTAAAAAAAAATAACAGTCTTAATTCTTTTTTTCTTTTTCCCAGTATATCTTCATGAGAAAGACAATGATAAGAAAAATAAAAAATTAAGATAGCCATATCATGTCAGATAAACTTCTTCTGCTAGACGCCTAGCAACAACATGCCCTGCTAAAATGTACAAGGTAAAAGAATCATCTGAAAACAGAAAAAAAGAGTCAATTGGAGAGTTGCTTTTGAATCTTTGAAAATATGAATTATGGAATATTATCAAAGATCAGCAAAGCATTGAAATCGTGGTGGGTTCATGAGAGGAAAATAGATATTTGCATATGATTTTATCAGGGACACTAGGCACATCATAACTGGCAATAAATATTGCATCTATGTAGATTTCTACACTGAAAAGCTAGCATAGGCTTTATATAAAAGTTCAGGTTCCTCATTTTTTCTATTTCTGTTAATTTTCTAGCTGTTTCTATATTATATTATGTGCTACTGGCAAATACTATCAAAATTAAATTTGTATATGGAAATCATAAAAAAAGTACTAAAAGTTCTTTTCTGATTGTTCAAAAACTGACGCTGGGAACTTTACTTGGTAAGCCACAGCCACATGGCAATATACAAATTAATAGAAAAGGGTTAAATTAATATAAGAGTTAGTCAATGGGAAGCTGGAACTAATGGACTAAGCAGTTTGATTTAAATAATACAGTTTCTGTGTGATTATTTTGGGTCTAAGCTAGCTGGGCAGTTGGGAACCAACAAGCAGTCCTCCTCCAACAGAGAAGCAATTTTTTAGCTTTGTCTTTCATGTATTAACTTTAATTGAGTTCTTAGGAAATTAGTATCTCATGCCAGACTTTAAACAATTAGGACAATAACTAGTCACAAATATATTATGATAAAAACTCCTTTAGTGATACAAAATTTAAAAGGTGTAGATGAAGAAGTAGGGACTGTGCTAAGAACCAGTGGTTCTTTTTCCCGAATGGCAATGCTTTCCCCCTTGTAATAACTTAATCATATTTCGTTTTTTCTGGCAACATGGACATTTGTATTATTTTCTTTCAATTAGGTAAACTGAGCTAATATGTAAACTGAGTCCACATACCAAGAGAATGAAAGCAATTTGGAGAGATTTTCAAGCTTAATGAATGTGAAAGGCTGTATATTTGATGGGATAAGATCAATTCACAGAGCTTCCATTGGTAGAATTGAATCTCAAATCATTATCTACACACAATAAAAGTGAGAATCCCTAGGAATTCCAAAATGCCTGTGTAAAAATTTTTAAAGAAGATTTTCCTAACTGTAATCTACCCAAAAAATCCTGGAGACCTGATGGCATCATTAAAGAAAAGTCAGCTTCCAGGTCTGAAATTCTTGTAAGTTACTTTGTGTTTGAGTTGCAAGTGAACATTTCACCATAAAGTCCTAGATTAGAACCTGAGATTGTTGCTATCTTCTTAACTTGGAATCATGGAAATGGAAATTTTGTAGATTTTCCCTGCACTTTGCTTTAGATATTTCCTGTACAAATGATGCTTTATAAGGCAGGCAGACAGTGAAACATGAAATATTGGATACAGTCCTATTAGTCTTGTAATTCAATTGCATGGAAGGAGGTAAAAGCTTCCTTGATGGCTGGACACATGGCTCAATTAAGCTTCTGTCTTGTAGTCAGTAAGAGGACCTAAGTTTGGATACCTAGAATCCGCATTTGGGCTTAGTCACAAACGTCTGTAACCCCAAGGTAGCAAGGGCAAAAACAAATTTCCCCTTGGGGCATATTGCCTAGGAAGTCTATCCAACTGATAAACACAGGAGTTCAGTGACAGATCCTATCTCAAAAGAGAAAATGGATATCTATTAATGAAGATACTGAATATGAACTTTTAGTACTCACACAAATGCACTGACAAATTGACAAACACATACATTCATGTGCTATACTCATGTACACCCCTACAACCTTTCTTAACATTATTCTTTAGCCCATGTGCTCATTGAAAAACAAATCGCTTGCACCCATTTACTTATCTCCTCTTTGACAACTGATTTCTAATGGTTTCTCTCCAGGAAACAGTATTTGTGGACCACTGACTCTCGTGTTAAACACAAGACTTGAAGATTAGAACAGTGAGAGACTTCGTTCAGTGAAAGAGAGGAGGCAACGATCTGCAGGATGGAGCTAATTTTGGGGTACCTCTTAAAGACAGAGAGATTGGGATGCATTTGAGTAAGAAGACAGGTGGAATTCTATTCGGAGGAGGTCAGAAAGTTGAAAACAGAGATATAGGGAGGGCACCGACAATTTACTTGCAGCTTGAATGATGTGTGGAGAATAATAAGGGGAAAGAGGCCATAAAGTAATTTTGTGATTAAAAAAAAAACAGCTGGAAATAAAAGACGCTGTGTTAAAATGTTTGAATCTTATTTAGGAGGTGAACAAACAATACACGCTTTTTATACTATTCTACTTACAACATAATCTCTCGTCATAAATATTTTTATGTGATCATATGACAGATAGCAGCATGGTGCCAACAACACACTGACAACAGCAATGCAGAACCTGGGAGTATTCAACCAAATGGCTTGAAAGACTATAACTTCAAGGAGGAATTAACCAATTACACACTACTAATTTTTAAGTTCCTATTTATACCATTTCATACTTTGAGAATAAGATAATGAGAACGTAGCCTACTCCCTTCCCCCACTTTATTTTTAGAAAGGATCTTTTGTAGCCCAGGTTGTTGATGAACTCAATATAACTGGGGTTGACATTGAATGAATTCTTCTACTTCTGTCTATTGCTGTCTTTTTAGTGGTGTACTCCAATGTGACTGACTAGGAAAGATACTTTATAGAGGTAGGGTAAGTTTCATAACAATGGACCAAGTTTTTAATGGATAAATAAGTACAACTGGGTGGTGTTTGCATCAGTAAGGGTTTCTGTTTCTACACTTAAACATCATGACCAAAAGCAACAGGGGAAGAAATAATTTATTTCTTCTTAAATTTGCAATCATAGTCCATTATAAAAGGAACTCTGGTCAAAAAATGAAGGCAGGAATTCAGAGGAAAGAACATGCCCTCTCACCTCAACCATCAATCAAGAAAATACACTACTTGCTTAGCCATAGTCTAATTAGATGGGTCATTGTCTTAGTTGAGGTTTGATGTGGGATTCCCATCTGTATTCTGTGACTACCATTGGTTAATAAAGAAACAGTCTTGAGCCCATGGTAGGGTAGAATAGAGTTAGGTGGGGAGGGGGGGAGGGGGGGCAAAATGAATGCTGGGAGAAAGGAAGTAGAGTAAAAGAGAAGCCATGGAGCTGCTGCCGGAGACATAGACAATGGAATCTTGCTAGTAGGCCACAAGCCTTGTGGTAAAATATAAAATAATGAAAATGAGTTAAATTAAAATATAAAAGCTAGCCAATAGGAAGTTAGAGCTAATAGGGCAAGCAGCAATTTAATTAACACAGTTTCTGTGTGGTTATTTCGGGAGTCTTGGTAGCTGGGAAATGAACAAGTGGAATCATACTATAGAGGTACCTTCTTCTTCTTCTTCTTCTTCTTCTTCTTCTTCTTCTTCTTCTTCTTCTTCTTCTTCTTCTTCTTCTTCTTCTTCTTTCAGTTTTTTGAGACATGGTTTCTCTTTAGCTTTGGAGCCTGTCCTAGAACTAGCTCTTGTAGACCAGGTTGACCTCGAACTCACATAGATCTGCCTGCCTCTGCCACCCAAATGCTGGGATTAAAAGCATGCACCTCCACTCACCAGCTGATGTTCCCTCTTCTAAAACGACAATAACTTGTATCAAGCTGACATAAAACTAGCTAGCACAATGTTAAAACCTAAATCTATAACCACTCACCAGGACAATTCAGGGCAATCCAAACATCTTCTAGAAAGTGACAGAATATGTAATGTCTGAGTTTCAATACAGAAATACTGAAACTTTGGGAAAACAAGAAACCGTTGTCTTTATTCCTTTGTATAAAAATATATACATATATGATCTTTAGATAGGTTTCAATTCAGTATAAATTTAGAATCTTTCTCTCTCACTCTGTTTCTCCCTCACTGTGTGCACATGTCTACATATGTGTGTGAGCATGTGTGTTGTGTGAATACCCCCCCACACACTGTTTCTCACCCACTTTTTCTGTGCACATGTCTACATATGTGTGTGAGAGAGAGCGAGTGAGTCAGAGAGAGAAAGAGAGAGAGAGAGAGAGAGAGAGAGAGAGAGAGAGAGAGAATGTGTACCTTCCCATCTCATATACTGTTTCTCTGCGACTCTTTCTGTGTTCATCTCTATGCCTGTGTTACTTCCCTCAACCCTGTCATTTACTCTGGCTGCTATGTAGCTGAGTCTGGCCTGGAGCTCACTATATAGACCAAGCTACTGATCCTTCTGTCTGCACCTCCTGAGAGACAAGGACCGAATAATAGCTATTAACTGAAATAAAAGTATGCAAAGCACTAACAATAATGTGAAAGAAAACCCTAATTCATGATTTCCATATGGTCTTTTATCACCCTTTAAAAAAATAACAGTTACAGATAACTAAAATACAATATCAAAACCTGAGCTATGTGGGGCATTTACAAGGTGTAACGTAGTTACTGAAATACAGATCCATCAATCCTGCAATGCTGAGAATCATTCTATTGCAACAACAGCTCAGAAAAAGGCATCGTCCTCCAGATCAACAAATGCAGGGTCAGATTTAAAGATGATCAGCTCAATCTTGAAGTCTTCATTTTGTTGTTAAATGTTACTCACAAGTGAAACAGTCTCACTTAGTTTATCTTAAGCCAGCTTCATCTTTCATTGACCTCAATGAAATAATTATTGACTATACCGCCTATCTTGATTCTTAATAATATCTAATGTTAGATTGCAAATTATTTATTCGATATTACCTTTTTAGTTTTTCTTTCTAATAAAAATGAGTGATCTATGAAGATAAACAATACATTGAAAAATATTTTTCTTTCTCTATACTGTGCGAATTGGAATCAGGAGTTAAGTAAGAGTCTCATGACAACACAAGATTGGATCAAGTGCAATTCAGCAAGGTCATATTGTCTTTGGCATAGAAAGCAAAATTTAACATGAAAACATATAAAATTTCAAGATTACTCAGTACTAGAAAAATTATATTTGGTGCACACCCATATCAAATTAATATACATATATGCATATTAACCCAAGCTATGCATTTTTAAAATTTATTTTATATTATATGTAACAGTGCTTTGTCTACATGCATGCTTGTGTACATAGAGCCTGATAAGGTCAGAAGAGGGAGCTGGTTCCTGTAGTTCTGGAATTATAGGTAGTTGTAAGCTGCCTTGTAGGTGCTTGGAACTGAACCCAGGTCTTCTTCCAGAGAAGCAAATGTTTAACTTTTAAGACACCTCTCTGATCCCTTATTTTTTTTTTTTATTTTTTAAGGTGAACATCCTTGTAGGAAACTAGGGGCACTGTCAGGAGGAAAATAAGATGTAATTCTATCTCAAGAAAAAATATGATATACAATAAGAACAATCAGTGATCAATTTAAAGCTTCTCTATTTTATATACAATCATAAAAAATAATTGAAGAACTTTTGTGGGTCCAAAGCAGAGCACATAACTTTTGGTCAACTATGTTAGAGAAAAAAAATTAAGTCAGATGACACAAACCTGATGGAGGAAGATCATTGGTTGATTTAATAAAGAAGCTGCTTGACCTGATAGGTTAGAACGTAAGTGGGAGGAGCAGAATGCTGGGCAGAAGAGGAAGTGAGGTCA
>NW_004949097.1:4928184-4942728 GCF_000317375.1 Microtus ochrogaster
CGTGTAATTATTTCGGGTAGAGCTAGCCATGTGGGCGGCCGGGTGCCGGGACGCAGCCCGCCGCTCCTATTTCTACACAAACCAATAATTTTATTATAAATTGTGAAGGTCAGCTTATATGAACTTAAACTTGCTGATTGTTCATAATTCAGTTTCAAACCTGATGGCAACCATGGGCCATGAGAAATACAATTGTTTGAATAAAAGGGGATTATACTAAATGGATTAGAGGAGTCTGAGTAGGTATACTTGCTAAGAGAGGACAGGCTGATATTGCCACCACTGTCCCATTTACTAGTTTGTTAAGTTACATTCTCTCCTCTTCTATTAGTTATTTGACTCTTTTACTAATTTTTTTTTGCTGATTTCTTTATTGATGTATTTTTTCAGCAAGACTCCATATGCTAAACATTTCATAGTGACCTAAAAGAGCACCACCAACTGGAAACTAAGTGTTCAAATACATGAGCTTATGGGGGAATTTCTTATTCAAATCATAACACAGAGTGAGTTTAAGGCCAGCGTCATGGTAAAATATAGAAATACGCCAGTCAGGACTCAACCATAATTCTGAATTTTCTCAGAATTCCCATAAGATAACCAGCACCCTCAATCAGCAGGAAATAGTGTAGAAAATTACACTTAAATTTCCAAAATACTGTTTACAAATATTTGTTTGCACTTAAAGGGAATTGGTTATAAATGGTTAATGGTCATAGTCAAGCTCTTTTCAAATAAAAAGGGGGATATAATATGGAAATGATTAAAAAACAGATTATTTAATCTACATTAATCCAAAAAGCAACTGTTAATCTCAAAATACTTCATGTTGGTATGGATTTTGATTTATTGCTACAAATAAAAGGTCAATTTTGTTATATGTATATCTATACTCTTATTTAAGGAATTATATCTATTCAGCTCATTTAAAATGTGATGTATAGTTAAGAAATGCAAATTAATAGTCACCTTACAGTCAAACTTGTAGTCATGTAAGTTAGATCTTTTAGATGTTCAGATATATATTTCAAATGGATTGGTAGATCTTCAAATACTTTGAAGACCTACAGAATATGACATTTAAAATGTTTTAAAAGCTTAGACTTTTCTCAACAGTGGGACACGTCTACTAGCAGCACCAATTACTTCAAAAGGATGATGGGCATCAAGAAAGCTCCTTATGGAGTTTGATTTCAGTGTAGCAAGGGAAGCTATCTGGGCAAGAAATTCTTCCTTGACTGATGACAATATGCTCTATAAACTATATATATGAGACCCACAGAAATATGACTGCTGAACTTGTCAAAACAAGATCAAACAGTCCCTCAGGATTTCTGTTTTAAGAAAGGTCAGCTAGAAATTCTGTAGGATAGACACACACACACACAAATGACTGACAAACGGCCAGTATAGGAAAGGCAGTTTCAAATTTCCTGCTTCACAGGGAAATTTTGCCAGATACTCTAGGCCTATAGGCTAAGGATAGATTCCCCTAAATTACAGAGAAACATTGGGTGACTATCCAGGCGACGAGATATCTTTGTCAATTCTAGAGTTTTGGAAGTTGTTTACAAAGTACTTCTTGTTTACTTCAGTAATATTATGTCCTTCTTGGGTCTTTGATAAAGTTAAAGACTAGAATGTTATAATTATAGTTTTCCTTAGTTATGATAAAAGATAAATTAGGTATAAAACTTTAAACTCACAAAGATAAAATAGATGATAAAATACTTTCTTTAATTTTGTCAAATGCAAATAGACTAAATAGTATAACTATAATTCTTGCTTCATACCTATTTTGTTATGTGTAAAATTACAATGTTAAAGATGAAACTTCCTTTTTAATTATACAGAAAAATGAAGATGATGTGGCATGCACCTTTGTATGCTGTGAATATATTTTATTATCGTTGGTTAATAAAAAACTAATTTGGACAATAGATTAGCAGAATAGAACCAGGTGGGAAATTCAAGTAAAGATAAGGAAAAAAGAAGGTGAAGGCTGGGAGATGCCAGCAGCTGCTGGAGAAGCAAGATCTGAGGTAACAAGCTTCAAGCATAGTGATAAAATATAGAATAATAGAAATGGTTTAAGGCGTAAGAACCAGTTAATAATAAGCCTGAGCCATCTGCTAAACAGTTTATAATTAATATTAAGCCTCAGAGTAGTTCTTTGGGAACTGGTGGGTGGGCGATAAGCCTCCAGTTACTGTAATGCCACTTCAATTTTATTTTAATAAATAAAGCTTGCCTGAATTTCAGAGAGTAAAACAGTCCTAATGGTCAGCCTTACAGACCAGACCATAATAACATACCCCTTTAATCCCAGTAGCTTCACTAGTTTGCCATAGAAACTGGGCAGTACGTGTCTTTAATCCCACTGGTGCACGCCTTTAATTTCAGAATTAGGGAGAATTATAAGACAGGAGGAGATAGCTCTCAGACTCGGTCCCCTTCTGAGATTCCTGGAGGTTGGATCACCATTTCAGACTGAGGTCAAGGAAAGAGCCAGTGGCTGGCTGCTTTGCTTTTTGGATCTTCAGGTTGAACCCCCATATCAGTCTCTGAGCTTTTATTAATTGTGCTTCAAGTTACAGGTTCCGTTTCACATATGTTTCAACTGTGGTGCATGTTCATGTGTGTAGCTGAGGTTTAGATATAATTTTATTGAACAAAAATGACACACAATTCTTCTAAATGTAATGTTGAAGGGAGTTGCAGCACACATTGTTACGTCCATCATTAGGAAGAATTTAGGATTAGAGCTGAATACTTCCTCGTAATGTCACATTTCTCTTCTAAAACTTCAATGTTCTATGAAAAGACAAAACATCCTCATATTTGCATTTGTGAGTAGAGTAGACTTCCTGTAAGGGAGATTGCAAAACATTGCAGTCATATAGCAAACAATAAATGTGCAATGAATAAATAAGTTGTTCGACTTGGATAATTTATAGTCTATCAAATGTTGAAAGATTGGAAATGGGCTAAAATATGCTTAAAAGCATATGTTTCTGGTCTTGGACACAAATAAAATCTATAGTTTGCCTTTGTGTGGGTTGAGGCAGGATTTCTCTATGTATCCCAGGCTGGTTTGAGACTCGATAGCTTCCTGCCTCAATGTCCACAGTGCTGGGGTATCAGGAATGTATGACTACACCTCTGTGTTCTTCAGTTTCTTTGTTTTGATGGGCCTTAAAAATACATGCAAAGGAAAAAAAGAAATCTTCTTTTCCCAAACAGGTGTCTCAAAATTATACAAGACCTTTTTATTACTTAGACTAAATATGTAGGACATGTACTCTAAAAGTGTTAACATTTCATTTTCAAGACTTCAAAAATTATAATGTTTGAATAACTAAGAAGTAATTTCAAGTAAGCTGTTCCGGTTATGGCCTGATAGTTTAAATAAATACATGAATGTTCCTATTTTCTATGTCCTTTGTCCTTGCCTAATTCTGGTTTAGATACAGGACAATTTAATGAAAACAAATGAGCATTGCCCATTTTAGTTAAATTCATTGATTAATCTAGTAACATGCACTGAGCTGTTTTGTGTAGCAGCTGTTTTAGTGTATTTTACTGAAAGAGAAGCTTCAAATGTCACAGCAACTTTATGGTTGTTCAGTCCATTTCTCTGTCAAAAAGGCCGGATGTGGAGAACTTCCTTCACTACGTTACTTTACCTTAATCCAGTCCTGATATTCTCACCGTAGGCACAGGGCTCCAGATTATCGCTGAGACCTGGATGCTTCAAATCGTTCCCCATGCCTTACACAAAACTTCAGTGTTTCTTCTGATTTTGCACAATTTGTGCTGGATTTTGGGGCTAAAATACCAATTTTGAAATAGCAACCCTTGGACAGAAAACCCAGGGTCCTCTTTGTGTGCCCGGCTCTATGTGCCCTGCTAGCAGTCAGAAGCAGCACGCAGGTTGAAAGGGAATATCCTGAGTGTCTCCCTTCCATCCCTGGCTTGCTTGGGAGAACAAAACCGGCAGGTAATGTGAGTCAGGTATCTTACTGTGCACATCCAAGCTTCCAGACAAAGCCTTAGGTCTGATTTCAGCTTTTCCAGCCTTGGTCCTGTCTCTTTAAGTTTACTAAGTCCGATATCCCTGTAAGCAAGCAGTCTAACATCTCTGCAATTGTGCTGCTGTGAAAGTATTTAATAATAAGCCTCAGAAGTTGGGAGGTTAGATGGAAATCCACGGTATCTAATGCCAAGGTGCTGTTCACTGTTCACTGTGTTGAACGTTGATTAAATTTCCTTTTAACATCTCTTGAAACTGACATTTTGCTACCGTTTAGACTTTTTCCTCCTCCAAACTATATTTTATACCCATGATTTAGAGTGATATACACTGAGGCAGCGGCTCTGAATTGGCTCAAAAACGATTTGGGGGGTAATGAGCAGGGATTGAAAACCTCTGCTTCTGTTGCATTTAAGAGAAGTAAAGCTAACTTTATCCTGGAGCTCCATGCCGAGCTAGGTCAAAGATTTGAGACTGCTCAAATAGCACCATCCAAATTTTATCAGGTGGAAATGACAGCTATGTTCCAGAATCCCACAGGTTGATAAAAGAAAAGCATATTTGAGTGCAGCGCAAGTGATCAGACACAGGATTGCTAGAGGCAATTGTCACACACGTGTTGAAAATTAAGAAACTGGGTTTTAAAAGATGATTGCTGTTTCCACATGGAGACTGATCAGAAAAATGGGAACTCTGAATCTGAATCTTAGGAAATCCAACCAATGGTGTTCTGCTATCAGTATAAAACGGCCCCCACCACAGAGCTCCATGGCCTGAAAAGTCGTCCCCAGCATGATTTTCAAAGGTGAGATTTTGATTGTAAGGACAAGGCAATCAAAACATCTTTTATAAGATTGTGTCTTCTATATATGAAACAGAATCTTCACTGATAGAATCTCAACATGGTTGCCTAAAAGAGACCGGAAGAGTGGCATTTTCAGTTGACATGCCAATGTGGACTAAAATAACCTCATGAGGCCTCAGTCTTGGATGAAGAGATATAGGTAATTGGTGACTGCTGAGGGAGGGAGAAAAAGTCTTCCCTATGGATGAACCCCGACTTGGTTATCTAATAGCAAGTGCTCAGCCCTAAAAACACATATATGTATATGTATATATATGTACATATATAAGATATATGATACCAAGTAGACTCAGTAGGTTTTTAATATATTTATTCAATAAGTATATATGCAAAAATTTTATATACATATATATTTGTGTTTATAGCCCCTTTCTTCTCAAATCATGGACTCTTTTTCTTTAAATAAATATTTATATTTATTTAATATATGTTATTAACTAAGTATAACATGTTTTTTAAAAAATAGAAACAGTCCATGATTCGAGAAAGAAGTGAGAGTTTACACAGGAGAGAGTGGGGGAAGGAGAGGAATGGTAGCTGATGTAAATGAGAACATACATATGAAATTTAAAACATAAAGGTAGGATTTTTGTGGAGTAATAGATCATGAGTTTTCTGGCCTAAAAAATGATGTATTTATTGATGAACTCACAGCTGAATTGAAAAGTGGTGGAATACAAGAGGTATCGTGTGTCATGGGTTTGGACTTTAGAAAGTGTCTCTTTTCCCTGACCATTCTCTCCCCATTCCCTGTGGTTTTCCATGAGCTAGCTGATGAAACTGACTCTGCTCTGACCTTCTAAGATGATGTTCTGCTCACCCATCAACAGCAGAGTGAAGCGAACACAGATTGAATTTGTCTTGTAGTGAAACCAACTGCAACCTGTGGTTCCTTGAGCAGCTTTCTCAGGCATTTTGTCACAGCAATGAAAAGGGGTCAGATCCAAAAGAAAGATTTTTGGCATGTATTGTCATAACTTGCAATTATTATCTGAGTGCTCAATTGTAGAAAGCAGAATGCTTTCCAAATGCAGTGCTGTGGGACAATGGTCTGTATTTTGTCAATTGTATTTTAATAAAATACTGATTGGTCATCAGCCAGGCAAGAAGTATAGGTGGGGTGACCAGGCAGGAAGTAGAGGTGGGGCAATAAGAACAGAAGAATTCTGGGAAGAGGAAAGGCTCAGTCTGCAGTTGTCACCCAGACACAGAGGACGTAAGATGTGATTGCCTTGCCAAAAAAAAAAAAAAAAAAAAAAAAAAAAAAAAAAAAAAAAAAAGGTACCAAGCCATGTGGCTAACACAGACAAGAATAATGGGTTAATGTAAGAAGTATGAATTAATTAATAAGAAGCCTGAGTTACTAGGCCAACCAATTTATGATTAATGTAGACCTCTGTGTGTTTATTTGGGACTAAATGGCTGTGGGACCTGGTGGGACAGAAACATCAGTCAATAGCCTCCCAAATGGAGTGATGCTGTGCCCCTCATGTAACTCACCCTCAATGCTGGTGTTTCTTAAGTACCAAATATATAATTTATTTTTTTTACATCATTCCTATTTTCTCCACAACAGAAGTTAAAACAAAGAAATCTAGGAAGTTAATCTTATACCATAAATCTAAAATTTAATTATTTGATTTTTCATTTGAGTTTAACTCCTTTGTCCTGACACATTCATCCCCAAATTTTTTCTAATTGAAAAATAATTTCAGGTGCCATTCAGGACAAAAGACATATCAAAATGAAAGAGCCAAAAATTGTGATTACCATAAACTCAAATAAATTATAGTGAGTGCTAATAAGCAAGATTTATTAATACAAGAGAAAATAAGAAACTTTCTAGAATTTATGAAAGTATACCCTTTATCCCCAAACAGAGAAGCACAATTCTCCTGTGAACCCAGGCCTCAAATTAAGTTATTTGATGGATTAATGTCAGAGAATCATGTAAAACAGTTAACATGCTTTAACTCTGCACCATGTATCAAAGTACATAGTGAGACACAGTTCTGACTTAAAGAGCTGAGTTCTTAACTGTGGTGGGGATAGAGTAACTGTAAAACATAGAGCTGAGTATTATACCTCTAAGGACAGTATCAGAATAAGAGTATGGCCCTTTGCAAACAATAAGTTAGTACATCTGATACATAATCATCATAATACATAACTGTCACTACACATAGAATAAATAAGTAATCTAATCCACAATCTTCACATTGCATAGCTGCTAAAACATGGAACTGAAGTAAGAATATTAACCAAACCTACTTATGAGCCCTATGAATATCACTAAATTTTATGTCTTGGCTGTTAAATAATATTCTCTAATACTATTCAAGGGAACTTCAAATGTCCTTGACTTTAAGACAACTACAAAGAGTGATAATAAATATATGCTAGTGATTCATATGTCATGATCATGATAAGTATTGCTATGGGAATCATGCTATCCAAAAGTGGTAAATGACACCTGACAAAATTTCCAATTAAAAAAGTAAAATCTGCTATAGATTTCACCATTTTTTCCTAGAAAATTCTGTCTGTGTAAGAAACATGAACACATCATATAGAAATATTTGATATACTCTAGTCTCAGATGAATATAGTTATTTTCACTATATGAATTTCATGGGTCTATTTCAAACCTGTGGGAAATACAGATCAATATATTGCACCATGTGGGGCTATCCTGCTCATCATAGTACATCCTGTCGAGACTCTTAAATGGCTTCTTTCTTCACACTGGGTTAAAGTGGACCTTGTAAATTTCTAAAATGCTTCCTACAGGGAGCTACCATCTCTGCCAGGAAGATTGGAGTTCTATTCTTTATCTGTTAGAAGTTTTGTGGTGAACAGTATTCTTCCTCTCAATGGGGGCATTATTTTTAAACAAATTATAATTTCTTCCTGTAATTTAGTATGAGATTTCTTCATTGATGTAACCCCATTACTACTAATGGCCTAACACAATCTATGTTTAAAATCCTAATATGAAGTTATGATACTTTTAGTTAAACAGTGCAGCTCAAGTTAGAGAGGACTGGTTCCAATCTGGCTCATGCTGTTTTTATTTGTTGTTGGATTAGTGCAATGTGCATCACCTTCTCAACCATGCCACTTCATCTGTAATGAGCAAATGCAGTGTATCTTAACATCTGTCAGGTTTCCAACAAGGCCCTTACCCAGTAACACATGCAGAAGAGCTGTTGCTAATGATGCTCTGATGGAAGAAGTTTAAGATTTGCACCAAATATTTCTTGACTTCAGGTTAATTTATAAAAAGCAAATGTCAAAGAATAATAAGAGTATAATTCTTTATTTTTATCAAAGCAAGAGATTCAAAAACACCATGGATGTAGATTTGAAAAGATACAATAGGATTTGTTTGGTATATGAACTATTTTTTTAAAGTGTGTAAATAATTCTCTAGTTCTTAAAATTTTATATAGTAAATAGTTTTCCTTTTAGTATCATGAATGACTTCAAATTTGGATGGCAGTGTGGACTGAGAAATGCCTTGACGAGACTCCATTTCCTTTTTTATCACATTCTTCAGTCACTGTTCTTGTTACTAATGACATGCCTTTCGAGATTAAAGAAGTCATCTTAACTTCAGTATCATGAAGTGGGATTCCCCTCTGTTTGCAGTAACTACCACTGGTTAATAAAGAAACTGTCTTGAGAATAGTTAGGCTGAGAAAACTAAACTGAATGCTAGGAGAAAGGACAGAGTCAGAGAGAAGCCATGGAGCCACTGCCAAAGACAGACATGCTGAAACTTTGCTGGTAGGCCGCGACCTTGTGGTGATGCACAGATTAATGGAGATGGATTTAATTAAAATGGAAGAGTTAGCCAATAACAAGCTGGAGCTAATGGGCCAAGAAATGATTTAAATAATATAGGTTCTGTGTGATTATTCCTAAGCTACATGGCCAGGAACTAACTAGCTGCCTCCTTACTACAGTACCATTTAAAAAAGTTTTCAGTTAGATTGAGGATATTTTTTCTAGTTTTTATTAGTTTTCTCAGTGACTGACTTTAATTTATTTATCTATCTGCTTATCTATCTATCTATCTATCTATCATCTATCTATCCATTTATCTATCTCTCTACCTATCAACATATCATCTATCTATCCATTTATCCATCTATCTACCTATCAACCTATCATCTGTCTATCTATCATCTATCCATTTATCCACCTATCTACCTATCAACCTATCGTCTGTCTACCTATCTATCCATCTACCTGTCCACCTATCATCTATCTTTCTATATATCTATCTACCTATTATCTATCTATCTATCTATCTATCTGTCTATCTATCTATCTATCTATCTATCTATCTATCTATCTATCTATCTATCATCTATTGAGATATGTTCTCATGGAGCTCAGGCTGACTTCAAATCCAGGAACTGAGGATGCTCTTAATCTAATCATTCTTGTACCTTTGTATTCCTAGTGCTAGGATTATGGATGGCCACATAAGGCTTTTTTCTCTTTTTTAAATATCCCAAGCTGTGAAACCATCATCACACCAGTTTATAAATGTTGCCAGCATAAAGATGCAGCATGCAATTCAAGGGTGAGTCCAGATGTGTGTCTCACCCAAAAGACCTGGAGACTTCATTTCATAATGCAATATTCTGAACTTGGAAACGAGAGGACAAGGTAAGTTCCACAGTCAGAGAAGTCACTTAAAGGTAGGCCTTCTCCCTACCCCTGTGTTGTCTCCTTTTATGTCCTTAATTCACTACCAGACAGTGGCCTTTAGGTTGTTTGATATTTAAATCTTACAAATTCTTAATATGGTCAGCAATATGTTCTTTTAAACAAACTCTATAACACAGTACTATGCCAGGTTTTTTTTTTTTGTAATCTTCAAACACTTAGGGATTCTTTTTTTGATGTACCAACATGCTTCATAAACATCCTGACTTTATGAGATTAGTGATCAGATTGGCAACAATGTAGCCCAATTTTACTAGTTGGAATACTGACTTAACAAAGCTGTTCTTACATTAATAGGTGTCTTAGCAGGTTTGGGATCATATGAAAAATAGGATTATTGAAACCATATTGTGGATAGATTGTTTTCAATTCCTTTTTGACTAATGTATCTACTAAATCAAATGGGTAATATTCTCATGGTAATAATGCCATAGCTGTAAGGGTCATAGCCCTCAGTGTTGTCTGGATTAGTCACAGACTTTGCCACCTTCTGATCCTACTTGGTATTTTCCCTTCCTTTTTTCTTTCTTTCCTTCTTCCTTCCTCTCTCTCTCTGTCCCTCCCTCCCTCCTTCCCTCCTTCCCTTCTTTCTTTCTTTCTTTCTTTCTTTCTTTCTTTCTTTCTTTCTTTCCTCCCTCCCCCTCTCTTCCTTACTCCCTTCTCTCCTTCCTCCCTTCCTTTTTTCCTTCTCCACCTTTTTATTTGTTTATTTTATAGATCACTTTACCACTTGAGAAAATGTACTAAGTTAGGCATCTGTGTTGTTATTCGTCTTTGATAGGAAAAATAAAGATCCTTTGGGCAAGAGGATTGGTTTTATTCTAATCAATGTCTAGAAAATAGAAAGCAATAAATACTCATTGGTGTAATAAACAAAGAAAAGGTTTTACTTGGATCTATTCCTTAATTGATTTGCAAGGTTCTCTGGTTTTTGTGAATTCAGTGGGTGAGACTAAGATTATATTTAAATATAAAGGATTAGATCAAGCTACTGATGAACTAGGGTGCAGCAATCATCATCTTCTATCAACTTATTTGGAAATCTGGGAACTAAGAAATGTTAGGAGTCAAAATAATGATAATCCTTATGAGTTTTCAAAATTCTGCTTCTCACATAACAAGACCTAAAACTTCACAAAAACAAAGTAGTCACATTTGTGACTAACAGATAACTTTCTTAAATAGCAGTGTTATCACTACTTGTCATTAAAGATACCTTCTTTATGGAATTTCACCCCTCACATGCAAGGCCTAATTAAAAAGAGTCACTCCACCTGTAACTAGCCAGACAAGCTATGAAATACATGGATGTTCTGATTTCATCATAACTGTATTAAAATTGTCTGTGAATAACCAAGTTGTGAATATTAGCTTCCTTCTGCACACTTGGAAAGTGAATAAATGGCATAGAACAACAGTCTTGTACCTTGAACATTCAACATACCCAGTCTATTATGACACACACTGTTACAACCAACTGGTAGATGTACTCAATACAGTTCTTCTAGCAAGATCCATATACCATCCATATGTTTGCCTACCATGTTGACAACTGTGCAGTCATGTGCATAAGAACAAAATATCTCATGGAATCTTACAGTACTTGGAGTCAGGCCGAAGGTTTGGAAATTCTGGGTGTGGTTACAGGGTGGAATGGGCAATGGAACAAACTTCAATCTTCCTGATTTTGTCCCTCAGATCAGGGACTGTCCTGGAGTGACACCAAGCTCCTACCTAGAAAAAAAAAAGAGGCCAGAATAAGACTACCCCTGAGAATCATTATATATGCTAATGCCAATATATTAAATATTTAATCATTTTAAGGCACAAGCTAACTCTTCCAGATATTCTTTTGAGATGTTAGATGCCACTTGACACTGAACTAAAACTCCATCTTCACATGGCATGTTCATGCCACACACATGCCCTTGACATAAATGCACTCCCTTCTCTTATTTTTATTAATTTTTACTATTACAGTCTCTCTTCCAAATATGAACAGCATATATAAGTAATTCAGAAAAGCATGCTCCTATTATAAAGTTCCTATTATAGTAAAAGCTTAGAAAAATTTACTAGTATATGATTCTGAGGTTCAACTTTTCTCTTTAAGTAAGCTGTAAGTTAATGTGTAAAAGCCCCTGTGGATTTTCTTCTTTGTTTAAATAATATCCTGTAATTCAAGCTGATATGCTTTACAATAGCATGTTAAATGCAAATAGGAATGCAGCTGAGCTCCACATTAAGGCTCTACCATCAGCATTTCTACTTGTTGGATATTTTCTGATACAAAGCTTGGGGCTCGCCTTTCATGGTTTCATTCTGCAGCAGTAAAGCAAGTAACCACAGCTTCATAATGCTAAGCACTCCAGTGGGAAACACAAACAGAGTGTATAAACCAAAGTATTCATTTCATGAGGTTTTATTAAAAGGCCTCACCTCTAAATTGAGCTGTCATATACTGTTGGGAAACTTTTTACCACAGTTTATTTTAACTATGTAAAACGATAAAGGACTGGAATTTCTTCCGCCTTGCGCATAGACTGGGCATGACCTCTCTTACACACCACAAACAATCTATACCAGGTTTAATCAAATTGGCTGGAGAGCAGAATCAGGCCAGATGTTTCCCAGTTTCCCCAGTTTTCAGATGTGACCCGAACCTTGTTAACATGCTGTAGGGTTGCACATATGCCCAGCAAGCTCTTCAGCATTCTCGCAGAGGAATTATGTGGCATGATTAAAGGACGCCCTTCAGAAAAGAAGGACATGGACTGGCTTATATGTCGTTCATTCGCAACACAGCTCAGAGAGTATTTCAAGGAACTGTAGAGACTGCTTTTGCCAGCTCTTCAAATGTTGCTTTCCACCGACGGTGTCATAGGTCGTTACTGATTTTTTTTCCTTATGTAAGCAATACCAAGTTTCCATTAAAAATACTAATTTCCACATTCTACAGTGTCTTCTGAAGTAGCAAGTATATTAAAAAATCAAATTGCTTTGAAATATTAAAGGAATATATTTAACTGAACGGCTTCAGACAGGTTGTTTTTCTGTATTCCTGATGACAGAAAGATTTTAGCCTACAAAGTCAATAGTAAATTTTATTAAAGTCATTATTTTCCTGTTAGAGGCCCCCTGCTTTAAATAAACTGCAGCTGACAATGCTGTCTTACATACTGTCATACTGTAAAATGTCCCCTCTTTATTACCGCAGGGACAACTCATTTAGAACCTTGAAAGTGTTTTCACATTAGAGTGGCTCGTTTGCAGAGCCGGCCTATGGCTGTGTTTAAAGAATGTGGGAGTTGATGCTTCCCCTTTCCTCTAAATATTCTAGGAAAAAATATAAACTTGCCAACACAACATTTTTTTAGATAAAGATTAATGTTCCTTCTCTTTAGATACAATCTATCTCAATTCTCATACATTAGGATGCCTTGACAACTTCTGACATTGTTTGTGCCCCTACCCTGGCCCGCTGAGTGTTTGTAAGAGCAAAGAATTTGACATATATATGACACATTTTCTTTCAAGGTTTAGGAACAAACATTTTTACAAATTTCATTCTCTAATAAATAACTCCATCTTTTGTACCATTTGTTTGGTCAATATAATCTTTGTTATAAGAATGCATGATGGCTAGAAATTGAATAGTAATCCCTAAAATACTTGCATCAAACCTGACAGGAATATGTCTATTGCTTTGAAGCTACTGCATAGTCTTTTGGGGTGTGCTTTGTAATAATCTATATAATGTATATCATGTCTGTCACCCTGTTCTTCCTTCAGGTCACAGTGCTTAGATTTTTTTTTTTTTTTTTTATTTTCGAGACAGGGTGTCTCTGTTGCTTTTTTGGTTCCTGTCCTGGAACTAGCTCTTCTAGACCAGGCTGGCCTCGAACTCCCAGAGATCCGCCTACCTCCGCCTCCCGAGTGCTGGGATTAAAGGCGTGCACCACCACTGCCCGGCAGTGCTTAGATTTTAAATAGCTTTCTTTTTCTCTATAAGTGCACCCAAGCACCTCTATCCTCACTCTGACAATTACGAAGAAAACAGAATCCAGGGCAGGAGGTGGTGGGGGACAAAAACAGTACGCCTTCCAGTGCTTCACAGGTCTTCTCTGCCCCAGATCTTCTGGTGTCATTAACTTCCCTTGGCTTCATTTAAAGATATTTGTTACAGGTTAGAAGTGCTTCCAAACTGCCTAGGCTCTTACAAAGCCAGTACGTGCAGTAGGATCAGAAACCCATTGCCATTGTTCTTGAGTTCTCAGTAGTCCTCATTGTCCGCTATGTTCAGAGAGTGCTATGTTCAGAGAGTCCGGTTTTATCCCAGGCTTTTTCAGACCCAGGCCAGCTGGCCTTGGTGAGTTCCCAATAGAACATCCCCATTGTCTCAGTGTGTGGGTGCATCCCTTGAGATGGAAATCTTTAATAAATAAATAAAAATAAATAAATAAAAAAAAGAAGTGCTACACTCCTCAAGACAAGGAAACCCGAAAGTCTTGAAGCTCACATGATTACAATTTCCCTTTCTTACTCTTGAAGAGAAGAGTAGGGTGGGAAAACGGTGTATGGCCAGTTCGGGGTCAGAATGAGTAGGTCGTCTTTCCCACTCACTTCATCCCCATGAGTCCTCTCAGGCCTGCTATACCCAGAGCCACGGGAGAAATGAGAAGTCTATAAGCCCTTGTTTCAGAGCAACAAAGATTTGATCAATGACAGGTCTTTGATTTCAAAGCCAGTTCTTCCTGCTAGATCTTCAGACAGTTATCTTTTTTGGTTGTTTACTGTTTTCAAAGGTAGTTGGGCTGGGCGATGGTGGCGCACGCCTTTAATCCCAGCACTCGGGAGGCAGAGGCAGGTGGATCTCTGTGAGTTCGAGACCAGCCTGGTCTACAGA
>NW_004949097.1:4942828-4953512 GCF_000317375.1 Microtus ochrogaster
GCCTGGTCTACAGAGAAACCCTGTCTCGAAAAAACCAAAAAAAAAAAAAAAAAAAAGGTAGTTGGTATCAATTCCCACGGAGCTTCAAACAAAACAAGATAGACTGGGTATTATAAAATAATCTCTACAAAATAATTTATTCAATAATATGTCATACCTAAACAGTTAAAGTGTTATTCCTTTGAACAGAGATATACAACTAACATATACTTGTGATAAATTTATAGAATATTTAATAACTAAATTAATATAGCAACTATGTTATATTCATTATTTTTATTTACAGCATATTATAGCTAACACAGAGACAGGAGCATCACACACACACACACACACACACACAGAGAAAGACATGCCCATTTAATATAACTCATACAGCAACTACAACAATCCTGAATTTTTCTTACATTTCTTCTGCTTTTCTTGGAATCTCAGCTAAGTCACAATTACCAGAGTTCTTCATATCACATGGGGTGAACTTAGATGGTATCAAAATGCCTGATTTGTGATGTGTGTGCTACTGTTCACTTAAAAGTGATTTTACCACCTTTTCTTATCAATGAAGAACTTTCAAGATATTTAAAAGCAATGCCTTTCAACCTTCCGGCAGCAAAAAAGCAAAAATGCCAGGTAGCTGCGTGAAAGCAGGAAAATACATTTAAAGAAATAACTCAGAGGGAAAAAGCGACATTGCTTCAACTCCATTTATTCACTTTCTATGGGGAAATATTTGTTTTGGGGTGAGGGGAGATTCTTTCCATTTGCTCAGTGATGACATTAGATTCTTTACAGAGAAATGTTTTTACTTTTAAGAAATATGGGGAAGGGAAACATTAAAACTTTCCTTGCAACCAGAAGAGCTGAGTTCAGCAATAATGAAGAGGCCAGGAGGCTAAACTTACAACTACAAACTCCTAAAAGAGAAAAGATTAGTATTCTCCACCATCAAGCAACCATTTTGGGGAGCAGAAGAGGGGCCACTTAATGCTTATGAAGCAAGACTCCTGGCTAACTAAGGAAAGGGAACAGATTGAGCTCATTGCTCTGAACAAGTTGTCTGTTGTCACTAATGCTTTTGCAAGGACAGTGAAGTGACACTGTGACATTTAGAGAAAGAAAAGATGAATATCCTTAATACAATTCATGGAGACAAGTGTAAATCTGTTTCAGTGAGAAGTTGCTCTGATGTGGAATTAAACATATAATTAAGTTTGCCTACTTTTAAACATAGGTTCTCCATCACACGTTCTTTATGGCCTCAGAGATTACAGTGCCTTGCTTTCTGTCATTTGCATTCATGGTGTTTTAGAAGCCCACACCACATTAAGCACAAGTATTTATACTCACACCCAGTTAAATATTAGATTGTTCAAGACATACACTTTTAAAAACAAAAATTGTGACTTTCTAAAACTAATTATGATAGGGGTGATATTTATGTTACTGAAGTTGGCAAAAGATTTTGAAATGATTGACATCTGCCATGTGACCTGTGCTTCTGCTTGAAAGAATAATAAAACTTTGGACCACAAAGCAATTGAATCACCATTCATTATGTCATAGATATCATGACAAATGTCCCCAGAGGGGCTTTTGTTTCCTGCCTGTGGAGATTCTGGTTCTTGGCTAGAGGATGTGTCTTAAGACTTGATACCCACCTGCCCTGAATGGGGAGGTTTATAGACATATTAGAATCTTGCTTCAAATACTGGGTTGTAGGAATCCATCCAATCTTCTACATCAGTATTGGCTCAGTTTAAGTGCATCCTGGATAAGGATGTCCGTATGAAACCAAGAATAAGGAAAAAGCAATGGGAAAGTTTCTAGGTACCTTTAAGAAAAGTAAGTGTTGAATGCTAGTGTCTAGAAGTAAATGTTATCATCTCAGCTTTTCAAAAATAAACTTTTATTTTATTTTCATTATTTGCTATATGTGTGTGCTTCTGTGTTGGTATGTGCACACGACTTCAGGTGCCCTTAGGACCAAGAGGGGTCATATTCTTTGGAGCAGGAATTTCAGATCATTATGGACTATCCAACCTTGGTTTTGGGAACTGAATGTATGTTGTCTGAAAAAGTGATATGTGCTCCTAAATGAGACAATTAAGCCTTCTTAGGCCTGAACTTGTTCTACTGTATCAAATAATCATTGTTTACTACTGTCTACCTTTCTTGGTTTTGGAAAACAATGAGTCAATATTAGTTTCTGATTATGGACATCTCTTCCATGTTCCATCTCTGACATACCTGGGAAGTGAAAAGAAAGGTATTGGATTGGCTCTACAGATGATCAGATAGCTGATAGGATATATTTAATAGAGGAAGAATAAAAAAGAAAAAAGATAATTCAGAGTTTATAGAACTTCTAATTTTCAAAACCACAGCTGAAGCACGATTAATTAAAAACTCAGAGAGATAAATTGGGGTTTAACTAGAAGGTCAGAAAAGCAGAACTGCTGGCCACTGACTCTTATTTCTACCTCAGTCCGAAATGGTGATCCTGTCTCCAGGAATTTCATAATGAGACTGAGACTGTGAGCTGTCTCCTTCTGTCTTATATTTCTCTCTAGGGATGGGAATAAAGGTATGCACCACTGGGATTAAAGACATATCCTGTCCAATTTTTATGTCAAACTAATGTGGCTACTGGGATTAAAGATGTGTGTTACCACTTCCTGGTCTGTAAGGCTGACCATTGGGCTGTTTTGCTCTCTGACCTTCATCCAAGATTTATTTATTGAAATAAAAATGAAGTGCCACTACATCATTTCCTCTTTTTATCTAAAGTAAAAAATAAGGCTATAACTAATATAAGAAAAATTATATACAATAAGTACAATAACTATATGCAATAAATACATCAGCACTGTCTAGCCTATTTTCAGTTGACAAATTCAGAGAAAATATTACATATCTATCCTATCTTGATGAGTCCAAAGTCTTATATGTAATTTACTTTCTATCATAACATACTTTTTGGATCAGGTAAATAAGGAAAACTCTAAGTATAACAATAACTACAACTAAAAAATATATAGACTTTAACTCCCTCATAAACCCAAGAAGGAAATAATACTAACTGAATAAGCAGGAAGTACAAGCAAGTGACTTTTAAAATATATGAGTAATGACAGAAACAACTTGCTGTCTGGACAGTCACCCAAAGGTCCTCAGAAATGTTGTGGCATCCATCTTCAGCCTGTAGGCCTAGCGTATCTGGCAGACTTTTCTGTGAAGCAAGATGTGCCGAAGGGCTGTCCCTCCTTGTCTTTAAAATGTTTGGCAGTCACTTTCTTTTGTGTCCTACTTGATTAATTTGGACAACATACTGTAAGCAGTCAATACAAGGACATTTTCTTGCTCAGTTACTGATTTTGTCACAAAGAAAGTAAACTTTATATGTAGTTTTTTTGATTCAGTATTTTCTCTGAAATATATGGGTGCTACCAAAAGTAGACATGACTTATTGTCATAAAAAGAAAAACCTAGGTTATTAAAACATCTCAAGACCATGTTCTGTAGATCACTGAAGTGTTTGAAGACGACCTGTCTATCTAAAATATATCTTGGTTTGACCTTGAAAACATAACTTATATGACTACAAATTTGCCTATACTAGGTGATTAACTACTAACCTGTATTTCCTTATTATCCTAAACAGTTGGTAATAAAATTTTTCAAGGACTAGAAATTTGCATTACATTGTTTAAAAAACTATTTAGGTACAAAAGAGTGAACAAGATTAGGAATGTATGTACAGTATGTTCTAACAAAATTAATCTCAAATTTGTATCAATACACAAAATTTGTATATAATAGTCAAAAGTCCAATTCAATATAAAAACATTTAAAGCTACTATTTGCTTTTAAAAAGTATATTCAATAATATACCTTTTTATATTATCATATCTTTATAATCCCCTTTTTCTTTTTAGAGTAGATTCAATAATCTAGTCTTTTATACTATCATATCTATATCCCCACTTTTTTTCAAAACAAGATGATATTCGTCTTTTTTCTTTTCAGAGTAGATTCAATAATCTATTCTTTTATCCTATTATGTCTATATCCCCTATTTTTAATTTCAAAACAAGAACCTAATTTCTTTTGTTTAGCTTTCTTCTGACCATTATCTGTAATAACTTGTAACCAATACACTAAACAAAGACAAACAATTATGATCTATTTTTTGGGAATGTGGGCATGGTTCTTTAGGATACTTTCTGATGATTGGGTATTGATAGTGTTATGGGGACCCAATGAAAATTTAGAATTATGGTCAAGTCTTGACTGGAGTGTTCTTTGAGGCTGGATTATCTCAGCCAGTAGTCTTCAAGCTGTTCTGGATATAGAACTCAGAGGAAACTGCAATAGAGGGGCTCTAAAATGTTAGATATCTGGGCCATCCATTCCCATTACAGACTTTTCAGGGAATCTTACTCAATTAAACCTTATTTTTTTTCTTAACCAAGAATGAATCCACAGTCAATCAAATCTTATTTTTCTTAACCAAGAATGAATCTAAAGACTTGAATTTCAAGGGAACAAAAGCAAAAGTAACATATCTTTTGACTTAAATTTTGAAGTCAAGGCATTTTCAAAATATATAGGTTGGATTAATCCAGAAATATTTATAATCAAATATCTTTTAGCAGATGTTGCTCCTTCTTCAGCAGTCAAATAATACAAAGATAACACAATAACATACAGTATCCAGACTCTGTGTATTTTCTAACTTTGCATGGAAGCTTATCAGTAGCAGATGGGAGCTGGGAGTGCTAGATTTTCTCCTGAACCAAGCTGGTTTGGGTCTAGTTCTGGCCTATGCTGGTGGCTAAAAAACCTCAGGCAAATAGCATTTATTTTAAATTTGTACCCCAAAAATTGGGTGCCAAATGAAACATGATTACTAAATTAGAGTTCAACCCAAATGTCAGAAAAATAAAACAGCAAGCTTCAGGCTCTTACTTCTACCTCAGTCCAAAATGATGTTTCTAATTCCAGGAGTCTCAGAATGAGACTGGGTCTATGAGTTTTCTCCTCCAGTCTTGTGTTCCTCTCCAGGGTTGGATAAAAGGCATGCACCCCTGGAATTAATGGTTTGCACCACTCAGTTTCTATGGCAAACAAATGTGGCTACTGGGATTAAAAGGTGTATATTACCACTACCTGGTCTGTAAGGCTGACCAGTGTGACTGTTTTACTCTCTGATGTGTAGGCAAGCTTTATTCATTAAAATACAAATGAAATGCCACTACACACAGCTGAAAACCTTTGTCATGTAAGATGGTATGAACAAACTGGGAACACAAAGAATTTCTTCTACAGGACAAAGCTAATCTAAAGAACCATACTGGAGTCCCAATCCATGGGGTTCAACAGAACACCAGCTGCAGCCTTCCGTCCCCCATCCACACCTACAGTGGATTCCACAGATAATCCCTAGCATGGCCTCCCCTTCTCCCAGCCTCCAACACCAGCTAGTACTCCCTATGAACACATCCACCAAGCAGGCCAGTAAAATAACCAACACACTCTGAAAATCCAGACAGAAAACAGAAACAAAGGAACAAAACACCCACACCTACACCTATAGTTACCCAAAACCCAGATGTCTAGACACCCCATAAGAACACAATCAATAACAATCAGAACAACATATTTTCACCAAAGCTTAGCTATTCTACCATAGCATGCCCTGAATATTCCAACATAACTGAAATACAAGAAAATTACCTTAAAATCAACTTTATGGCTGGGTGGTAGTGATTCACTCATTAAATTCCAGCACTCAGGAAACAGAGGCAGGCAGATCTCTGTGAGTTTGAGGCCATCCTGGTCTACAAGAGATAGTTCCAGGACAGGCTCCAAAGCTATAGAGAAATCCTGTCTTGAAAAACCAAAAATATGTTTCTTGTAACATTTTTTTTTTTAAAAAAAACCAGACTCCCTGAACATGGTAGACAATGAAGGCTGATGAGAAGCCAAGGACAATGGCACTGGGTTTCGATCCTACTGCATGAACTGGCTTTGTGGGAGCCTAGCCTGTTTGGATGCTCACCTTCCTGGACCTGGATGGAGGGGGGAGGACCTTGGACTTCCCACAGGGCAGGGAATCTGGACTGCTCTTCAGACTCCAGAGGGAGAGGGAATAGAGTAGTGGGAGGGGGAAAGGAATGGAGAGAAGGGGAGAGGAGTAGGGGAGGGAGAGAGGAGTGGGAGGAAGGGGAGGGAACTGGGAGGCGGGGAGGAGGCATAAATTCTTTTCAACAAAAAAATAAATGAATTAAAAAAGAGAAAAACCAAAAAAAAATAACTTTATGAAGATGATAGCATTCCTAGAAGAGGAAATAAATAAATACCTTGAAGAAAGTTAAGAAATAAACAGTTGAATGAAATAAACAAAACTGTTCAAGACCTGAAAATGGAAATAGAAGCTATAAAGAAAACACAAACGAAAGGAATTTTGGAAATGAAAAATTTAGAAATATGAACAAGAACTACAGAGAAAAGCTTTACCAAGAGAATATAAGACACAGAAGGTATAATCTTAGGCATTGAAAATAAAAATCAAATAAATGGATACATAAATGAAAAAAGGTGTTAAGTCTAAAAAATTCCTGAAATAAAACATCCAAGAAATCAGAGACACTATGAAAAGATCAAATGTAAAAATAATAGGAATGGAGGAAGGGAATGAATTTCAACTCAAAGGCCCAGAAAATAAATTCAGCAAAATCATAGAAGAAAAATTTCCTAACCTAAAAAAGCAGATACCTGTAAAATAAATAAGAAACATACAGAATACCATATAAATTAGACCAGAAAAGACAGTTCCTTTAACACATTGCAATGAAGCCAGTAAATATAGAGAACCAATAAAGTATATTAAAAGTTGCAAGGATAAAAGATCAAGTAACACTTAAGTCAGAAGGTCTTGAGGTGAGGTGTTGCAGACTCTAAGAGACCACAGATGCCAGACCAGACTACTATACACAGCAAAACTTTCAATCACTTATAGATGGAGAAAATAAGATATCCCAATTTAAATAATTTAAATAATATCTGTCTAGAAATCCAGCCCTACAGAAGGTGCTTAAATGAAAAGTCCAATGCAAGCAGAATGTTAATTACACCCCCCCACATCACTACCACCGCCACCAACAACAACAACAAAACAACAGAAATTAACAATCATTGTTGATACCTATCAATATAAATTGTTTCCACTCCCCAATAAAAAGATACAGACTCACATAATGAATAAAAACAAAACAAAAGACTGAAACAGGATCCATCCTTCTGTTGCATACAAGAAACAATGGATAGGAACAACTGAAATATCTTCCTTCATTCTATCAGACCACCATGGATGAAAGCTGAAAGTCAACAACAGAAACAACAGAGAGCTTGCACATTGAATAACTCTCTACTGAATAAAAATGGGCAACAAAGAAAGAAATCAAAGAATTTTAAAATTCAATGAAATTGAACATACACATAGCTGAATTTATGGGACACAATGAGAGTGGTACTAAGGAGGAAGTTCACAGCATTAGGTGCCTACATAAAAACATTTGAGAGATCTCATACCACATACCAGCAACTAAACAGCATACCTGCAAGCTCTGAAACAAAAAAAGCAAGCAGCCCTAGGAGGAGTATATGGCAGAAAATAATCAAACTGAGGGCTGAAATCAATGAAATAGAAACAAAAAACTACAGAAGAGTCAGTGAAACAAACAGTTGACTCTTTTAGAAAATCAATAAATTAGAGAGACCCTTATTCAAATTAACAAAAACACACACAGAATTATCCAAATTAACAAAATCAGAAGTGTAAAAGGGGTATAATAATAGATACCTCAGAGGAAATCTAGAGAATAATAACATAATTTAAAGCCCTGTATTACATCAAACTGGAAAATTGAAAGAAATGGATAACTTTTTGGTAAGTATCACTTGCTAAAGTTAAACAAAGATCAGTTAAACAATTTAAATAGACCATAACTCCTAGTGAAACAGAAGCAGTCTTTAGAAGTTTCCCGTTTAAAAACAAAACAAAACAAAAAAGGCCAGGTGATTTTGGTGGATAATTCAACCAGACTTTCAAAGAAGATTTAAGACCAATACTACTCAAATTAGTCCATAAAATAAAAGTAGGAGGAAAATTACAGAATTTATTTTATGATACCACATTTGCTCTTTTACCTAAAGCACATAAACATTTAACAAAGAAATGGAAATACTATTTGATTCCCTTATGAACATTGATGCAAAATGCTCAATAAAAATACTTGCAAACTGAATCCAAGATCATATCAAAAAGATCATCCACCATGATCAAGTAAGCTTTGTCCCAGAGATGCAAGGATGGTTCAATATATGAATATCTGTCAATATAATCTACCATATAAATAAACTTAAAGGAAAAAAAAACATGATTATCCCATTAGATGCCAAAAAATCTTTTGAAAAAATCCAACACAATTCTTTACACACTTTCAACTTTATATGGAAAAATAAAAAACCCAGAATAGGTAAAACAATCTTGAACAATAAAAGAACTTCTGGGAGTATTTATCACTATCTTTGATTTTAAGTTCAGTCTCATGTGGAACAGACTCACAGACACACAGATACAAAGACACACACAAACACACACCCAAAACAGAATTGCTAAGACAATCCTGAATAAGATGCACTGCTGAAGGCAGCATTGTCCTTGCTTTTGAGTTGTAATGCAGAACTATAATAAGAAAAAGGGTATTATACTGGCACAAAAATACACATGTTGATCAGTGGAATTGAATTGAATTGAAAACCTAGACATAAATCCACATGCCTATACACTTACACACATCTAATTTTTGATAAAGAAGCCAGAAATTCCCACAGGAATAAAGAAAACATCTTTAACTAATGATGTTAATCAAATTGGGTGTTGACATGTTAAAGAATGTGAATAGATGCATATTTATCACCCTGCACAAAACTCAAGTCCAAATGAATGAAAGACCTCAATATAAAACTGGACAAACTGAACCTTACAGTAGAGAAGTGGGAAACAGCCTTGAACTTATTGGTATAGAAGACTAGTGTCTAGTCTCCTGATAGAACTGATAGTTCAGGTACCAAGGTCAACAACTAATAAATGGAACCTCAAAAAACTGAAAATCTTCAGTAAGGCAAAGGGACCCCAGTAGACAAAGGGGCAGCCTAAAGAATGTAAAAAGATTTTCACAAGCTCCTATTCTGACAGAGGAATAATGTGCAAAATATATAAAGAACTAAAAAAACTAGATATCAAAAATATCTAATTTAAAAAATGGGATATAGATCTGAACAGAGAATTCTCAATAGAGAAATCTCAGATGGATGAGTGCAGAAGGTCTTTATGTTTGTGTGTTGTTTTCATTGATTAATGAATAAAGAAATGCCTTGGCCTAGTTGATAGGGCAGAACTTAGGTGGGCGGAAAAGACAGAACTGAATGCTGGGAGGAAGAAAGGCCGAGTGGAAGAGAGAGAGAGATGCTGAGGCAGATGCTGGTAAAAATCTTGCTGGTAAGCCACTGCCATGTGGCAATATTCAAAGATTAATAAAAATGGGTTAAATCAAGATGTGTTAGCCAATAAGAGGCTAAAGATAATGGGCCAAGTAGTAATTTAATTAATATAGTTTCTGTGTAGTTATTTCAGAACTAAGCTAGCTGGGTGGCTGGGAAAACAAGCAGCCTTCTCTCTACAACAGATGAGAAACACTTAAAGAAATGTTCAACATCCTTATCAATCAGGGAAATGTAAATCAAAACTACTTTGAGATTCCATCTTACACTTGTCAGAATGGATAATGTAACTAATGTGACAGCCAAATGTATCTGCCACAAAGTTCATTGAAGAACTTCTTTTCCATAAGTAGTTCTTTGTGTTCACCAGCACTCAGGAGGTGAATACTACCCTCAATGCATCATGTTTCTGCAGGGTCTATACCTAATTGGAATGCATCATAGCCTTATCATAAAGGCCAATGTGCTTAAATAAACTATAAGATTAATCACTTTAATACATGTCTGAGATTAAACTTTTTTCTTCAGCTCTCTTTGCAGATAGTTAAATATGAGGCCATTTCATTTTTGTTTTGGTGTTTTATCATTCTTCCCTGGTCTTCTCTTACTTCCCATTCTGGCTGCATATCTCTCTACACTTTATGTCTTATTAGTGAGTATTTTCATGTCTAGTGCATATCCACTAGACAGGGCTCAATGCAAGCTTCTGTCACTACAGACTCTTCAGTTTGGGGGTACAAAATAAAGGTCTTATTTGTTAGGTAGTGTTTTAAGTGTTGAGCTAATGTTTACTTAAGATATGTAAAGTCGGTGGCATTTCTTGTCTACCAAACTAATTTTGAAATTGTTTGTTATTCTACTGTGGCTGGGTGACTTGGTTACCTTGGCTAATTTCACCTTTAATTTTACCAATAGAGTAAGGGAATGCTATCTGTTTTCTGTCTAACTTTCAGGTATGTATGTATGTATGTATGTATGTATGTATGTATGTATGTATGTATGTATGTATCTCTATACCTATACCTATATCTATCTATCTATCTATCTATCTATCTATCTATCTATCTATCTATCTATCTATCTATCTATCATCTATCTATCTATCTATCACCTATCT